>NC_135804.1:67324106-67426083 GCF_964213995.1 Mustelus asterias | reverse complement strand
TGAACTTAAAGTGACAGAATTGGATGTTGGTATTACTAACTAATGATGTGTGTAAATCCTATTAACTTCTCAGCCCATGTTAAACTGAAGAATTCCACAACTTTTTGCAAAGAAAAGTTCAGTGCTTTCTAAATTCCAGCAGGTGAGTTGACACCTCCAATCACCTCTTGCTTTAGTCCAGTCTCCGCTGCAGGGAAATTGGACATAAGGTCATGATCGCTCCTCCAACAAGCTCTGACTGGTGGGAGAGAACTTCTGCAAGTAGTTGATTGGCCAATGGACTGCCAGTCCCGGCACTCAGAAACTGAAGAATTTTCTGCCAGACAGGCGGGTGAACCAGCTTCCAGCGAGAACTGGGCAGCAGGAGGAGAGTCCATTTGTGGTTGGACAAGTCAGACTGTGAACAGGTTAGGGAGTTCTGGAATAGTGCAGTGATTGGTGCAGATGGAGGAACTGGCGAGAGAGAGTATTAATCTCCTGGCGAAGCCAAATGCTTTGGACACAAGAAGATCAAGTCTGTCCTCCTGCGGAGCGGTATTCATCCTGTTAAAATCAGCCCTTGGTGCTGGACTCCTCAACTTCCCCTGGGCTTTTAACAGAGCAGGAGGAATACACTCAGCCATTGCAGTGGAGATGGTAAGTTCGAGCTCCACTTGTGTATTTTCAATTGGCGACAAAAAAGATTTTTATTCTTTCTCCTTAAATATAAATTCTTTGTTTCCAATGATATCGGGATCATGTTGCTAGGGAACCAACACTTCTAATCGCAATCGCTGAAGTATTATATGAAATACTCCCAGGACAAATACAGTATAGGGTTAGATATAGAGTAAGTTCGCTCTGCACTGTCCCCATCAAACACTCCCAGGGCAGGTACAGCATGGTGTTAGGTACAGAGTAAAGCTTCCTCTATACCATCCCCATCAAACACTCCCAGGACAGGTACAGCACAAGGTTAGATACAGAGTAAAGCTCCCTCTACACAGTCCCCATGAAACACTTCCAGAACAGATACAGCACAGGGTTAGATACAGACTAAACTCCTTCCACATTGTCCCCATCAAACACTCCCAGGAGAGGTACAGCATGGGGTTAGGTACAGGGTAAATCTCCCTCTAAAATGTCCCCATCAAACACTCCCAGGACAGGTACAGCACGGGTTAAGATCATGGGGTTCTCAAACTGCATACTTACTGTGGGCCAGCGATCAGTATATGCAACAGTATCATTATCTCTTTACTCTGATAGTGTATGTGTATTGTTTCAGTTGTAGGATTGAGAACAGCTTCTGTGGAGCTCACAAATTTATTTAACTCTACTAATGCTTAGATAGAAAAGAGACAGAGATTCATTGTGGGGTGCCAGGTGAGTTAGGGCACAGTGATGAATAAAAGGGTAGACTGTGTGCAGGAGCTGGTAAACTCCTGCACCTCCTCTATCACCCATCCCCTCCTCCATAGGTATACAGGCCGATGGGCATCTACCTGACTGTGAATGTGTAGAGTGGGTAACACAGAAAGTGTGGCAATGGACAGCTGTGCCAGATACCTGCAGTCCCTGCATAGCCTGGGACTGGCAATGCCAGCGGTGCCCTTCTTTCCTTTGTATCCATCCAGAAACGATGCAGCAGTTCCATGAAACAGGAGTTAGGAATAGTGCTCTAGTCCAGCTCCTGGGCACAGAGCTGGATTTCTCATTCAGAATGATAGTCATTGGGTTTCTTCCGACACCTTTGTTGCTCTAACAATTTCATGATTGCTGTCCATATTTCATCCTCATATATACCTAGAATTAGTTGCATCCCTTTAAATTTACCCTTCAGTTCTCTAGGTACAGCAGCTCGCATTTAGTATTTACTGCCACTGCCAGAAACTGTCAGTTGTGTCTTAAACTCTCCCTTCCCCTTCTTCCAGACTCAGAGCAATACTTGTCAGTGAAGAGGCACCATTACTCACAACAAATGGCTGTGATGGAAGAATGAATCCAAACTGGTCTTTTAGGTTCAAACCGACTTACTGTAAGACACTTCCTCAGTGCTACTAACCTGCAAGAAGCGAGAGGATTCGAGTACAGGAGCAGGCATATCTTGCTGCAGTTACACAGAGCCTTGATGAGGCCATACCTGGAATATTGTGTGCAATTTAAGTCTCCTTATCTGAGGAACGATGTCATTGCCAGAGAGGAATTGCAGAGAGGAGATGCCAGACTGATCCCTGGAATGGTGGGACTGAGGTGTAAGGATAGATTTAGTTGGTTAGGATTATATTTCCTGGAGTTTAGAAAAATGAGGCAGGATTTCATAGAAAGCTATAAAATTTGGCACAGTAGTTAGCACTGCTGCCTCACTGCACCAGGGACCTAGGTTCAATTCCAGCCTTGGGTAACTATCTGTGTGGAGTTTACAATTCTCCCCGTGTCAGCGTGGGTTTCTTCCAAGTGCTTCAGTTTCAACCCACAGTCCAAAGATGTGCAGGTTAGGTGGATTGGCCATGCTAAATTGCTCCTTAGTGTCCTAAGATGTGTAGGTTAGCTGGATTAGCCATGGTAAATGGGCTATGGGGATAGTTCGGAGGGTGGGACAAAGTAAGATGGTCTGTCAGATTGCCAGTACAGACTCAATGGGCTGAGTGGCCTCCTTCTGCTTTGTAGGGATTCGATGATTCTAAGAGGACTAGACAGGGTAGATACAGGAATGATGTTCCCAATGGTGGGAATGTCGAGAACCAGTGGTCACAGTCCAGGGATACAGGGTAAACCTTTTAGGACTGAGATGAAGAGAAATTTCTCCATCCAGAGTGTGTTAATGTGGAATTTGCTATCGCAAAAAGCAGTTGAGGCTAAAACATTTTATGTTTTCAAGAAGGAGTTAGCTCTAGCTCTTGGGGTGAAGGTTTCAAAGGATATGGGGAGAAGGCAGGATTAGACTATTAATTTGGATGATAAGCCATGATCATAATGATGGTGGAGAGGGCTTAAAGGGCTGAATGGCCTATTCTTGCCCCTATTTTCTATGTTTCAATGTGTCAAAGTGCAAGCACTGTCCAGCACTGCACATATAAGGGAGTCTGCAACTAATGCATTAATTTCAAGTTTAAAACTCTTCATTTCGAATATAATTTGTTCAGATCCATCGCTATATTCCTCAGAATTCTATTCACCATGTGTCATTTCAAGGTCTCTGCATCGTTTCTTTGGATAGTTCATCACATAATGATATTTTGAGTCACAGCTGAAGCACATATTAATAACTAGGGAGCATAGATTTAAGGTCAGGGAAAGGAGATTTAGAGGGGATTTGGCGAAAAACATTTTCATGTAGAATGTAGTGGGATTCTGGAACTTACTGCCTAAAAGGTGGATAGAGGCAAGACCAGTCACAGCATTTAAGAATCATTTAGATGAGCACTTGAAATATCATAGCACACAAGGCTATGGACCAAGTGCTGGAAAATGGGATTAGAATGGATAGGTGTTTGATAGCCAGCACTGACACGATGGGCCAAAGGATCCCTTTTTGTGGAGTAAAACTCTATGACTCCATGACTATGACATATTTTGCCTGTCCCTATTCCCTATTCTATTGACTCGTCTCCAGAATCTGCAACATTTTGAACTCTGGTCTGTAGTTTCTTGGCTTGTCTCAACAACCTTTCTTAAATAATGGGACCTCATTAGCTATTCTCCAGTCCTCTGACACCTCCCTGGGGGCCGGGGAGGAAAATTTGGGTCAGAGCCCCTGCAATTTCCTCTCTTGCCTCCCACAATAGCCTGGGACACAGTTCATCCAGACCTGGAGATTTGTCCACTTTTAAGCCCGCCAATACCTCTAATACCTTGCCACTCCCTATGATCCTTTTCCAATCAGTGAGTCATCTTGTCTTTGTGTCATTGTGCAATATCCCATTTGTCCACGAAGACTGAAAGAAACAATTACTTCCCCAGGATTCTTCTCAAGGCAGCAGACATCTGATCCAACAGCGAATTTCCCTCCAACAAGCGAATGCCAGTTCAACCAGGGGCCTGTCCAAATGAGACACAGTAGTAAAATCCAGCAATTTGAATGCTAGTGCTGATCCTTGGATCCCCAAATTGAATTTCAACAATCTTTTACAGAATCTAGTAAATGTCATGATATATTCTTCTATGGAATAGCAATCTACTTTCTGAAATCTATCAAAGTTTGACTATGCCTCATTTAATGGATCATTTTTCTTGTACATTTTGTTCCACTGGAGCAAGCTGAGAGGGAGTGATTGGAGGCAGCAGTGCTGGTGAGAGATTAATTGAATTGTTTATTTATTTAATTAGTCAGCTAGTGTGTGTTTTATTTTGGCCTTTACTTTTGCAGCTGTATTTTAAGTTTAAGTTTAAAGTGAAAACTGGAAGTGGGCTGCTAAGGAGTCTGGGAAGGGTTTTTTAAGCGCGTGAAGTATAAAAGGTAGGCTGCAGTATACAGCGGGCAGCGTCGGGAGCGGGCAGGGGAGTGCGTGGGGAGCAGAGTGTGAGCTATAAGGCTTTGGCTCACAGGGCTTAGGCAGAAAGGGCGAGCAGAGGTGAGTTTAAATTCATTTCTGCACTTTCTACCTGGTACTGGCAAGGTATCTAGAGGGGATGGGTGTGCAGGCAGTGCTATGTTCCTCTTGCACTATGTTTGAGGTGAGGGACGACGACAGTGTCCCTGCTGATTACATCTGTGGGAAGTGCACCCATCTGCAGCTCCTCCAAAACCATGTTAGGGAACTGGAGCTGGAGTTGGATGAACTTAGGATCATTAGGGACGCAGAGGTGGCCATAGACAGAAGCTTTAGGGATACAGTTACTCCGAGGAATGAAAACAGATGGGTGACGGTGAGAGGGGCTGGGAGGAAGCAGTCCGTGCAGGGATCCCCGGTGGTCGTTCCCCTTAGCAACAAGTATTCCGCTTTGGATACGGTTGAGGGGGATGACATACCAGTGGTGAGCCGCAGTCAGAGGATCTCCAGCACTGTGTCCGTCTCTGTGGCTCAGGAGGGTAAGGGGCAGAGCGGGAGGGCAATAGTTATTGGGGACTCATTAGTTAGAGGGATAGATAGGAGGTTCTGTGGCAGCAAAAGAGACTCACGGATGGTATGTTGCCTACTGGATGCCAAGGTCCGTGACGTCTCAGACCGTGTTTTCCGGATTCTGAAGGGGGAGGGGAAACAGTCACAAGTCATGGTACACATTGGTACCAATGACATAGGTAAGAGAAGGGACGGGGATTTAAAGCAGGAATTTCTGGAGCTGGGCTGGAAGCTGAGAGCCAAGACAAAACATGTGGTCATCTCTGGTACGTTGCCGGTGCCACGTGATAGCGAGTTGAGGAACAGGGAGAGAGTGCAGTTAAACATGTGGTTGCAGGGATGGTGTAGGAGGGAGGGCTTCAGATACGTGGATAATTGGAACACATTCTGGGGAAGGTGGGACCTGTACAAACAGGACGGGGTGCACCTGAACCAGAGGGGCACCAATATCCTGGGAGGGAAATTTGTTACGGCTCTTCAAGGGGGTTTAAACTAATTTGTCAGGGGAGTGGGAAAAGGAGTTGTAGTCCAGAGGTCAGTGAGGGTGGTGAGGTATTGGGGAAGGTATCAGGGTCAAGGGTGGGCACCGGTAGACAGGAAGGTGGGTTGAAGTGTGTCTACTTCAATGCAAGGAGCATCCGGAACAAGGTAGATGAACTTGGGGCGTGGATTGGTACTTGGGACTACGATGTTGTGGCCATTACGGAGACGTGGGTAGAACAAGGACAGGAATGGTTGTTGGATGTTCCGGGGCATAGATGTTTCACTAAGTGTAGGGAAGCTGGTAAAAGAGGTGGAGGAGTGGGATTGTTAATCAAAGATAGTTTAACGGCTGTGGAAAGGCACTTCGAGGGGGATCTGCACATTGAGGTAATATGGGCTGAGGTTAGAAATAGGAAAGGAGCAGTCACGTTGTTAGGAGTTTACTATAGGCCCCCAAATAGTAATAGAGATGTGGAGGAAGAAATTGCTAAGCAGATTATGGATATGTGTGGGGGTCACAGGGTAGTTGTCATGGGGGACTTTAACTTTCCAAATATTGATTGGAACCTTTGTAGGTCAAATAGTTCGGATGGGGTAGTTTTTGTGCAGTGTGTGCAGGAGGGTTTCCTGACACAATATGTGGATAGGCCGACAAGAGGTGAGGCCACATTGGATTTGGTACTGGGAAATGAACCGGGCCAAGTGTTAGATTTGGTTGTGGGAGAGCACTTTGGAGATAGTGACCACAATTCGGTGTCTTTTGTTATTGCAATGGAGAGGGATAGGGCCGTACGGCAGGGCAAGGTATACAATTGGGGGAGAGGTAATTATGATGCGATTAGGCAAGAATTAGGGGGCATAAGTTGGGAACAGAAACTGTCAGAGAAAGGAACTAATGAAAAGTGGAACTTTTTCAAGGAACAAATACTGGATGTCCTTGATAGGTATGTCCCTGTCAGGCAGGGAGGAAATGGCCGAGTGAGGGAACCATATAGTTCACGAAAGAGGTGGAATGTCTTGTGAAAAGGAAGAGGGAAGCTTATGTAGGGATGAGGAAACAAGGTTCAGATGGCTCGATTGAGGGTTACAAGTTAGCAAGGAATGAGCTGAAAAAGGGGCTTAGGAGAGCTAGGAGGGGACACGAGAAATCCTTGGCGGGTCGGATCAAGGAAAACCCCAAGGCTTTTTACTCTTATGTGAGGAATAAAAGAATGACCAGGGTGAGGTTAGGGCCGGTCAAGGACAGTACTGGGGAACTTGTGTATGGAGTCAGTAAAGATAGGCGAGGTGATGAATGAATACTTTTCTTCAGTGTTCACCAAGGAGAGGGGCCATGTTTTTGAGGAAGAGAAGGTGTTACAGGCTAATAGGCTGGAGGAAATAGATGTTCGGAGGGAGGATGTCCTGGCAGTTTTGAATAAACTGAAGGTCGATAAGTCCCCGGGGCCTGATGAAATGTATCCTCGGATTCTTTGGGAGGCAAGGGATGAGATTGCAGACCCTTTGGCTTTGATCTTTGGGTCCTCGCTGTCCACGGGGATGGTGCCAGAGGACTGGAGAATGGCGAATGTTGTTCCTCTGTTTAAGAAAGGGAATAGAAATGACCCTGGTAATTATAGACCGGTTAGTCTTACTTCAGTGGTTGGTAAATTGATGGAAAAGGTCCTTAGGGATGGGATTTACGACCATTTAGAAAGATGCGGATTAATCCGGGATAGTCAGCACAGATTCGTGAAGGGCAAGTCGTGCCTCACAAATTTGATAGAATTTTTTGAGGAGGTAACTAAGTGTGTTGATGAAGATAGGGCAGTTGATGTCATATACATGGATTTTAGTCAGGCGTTTGATAAGGTCCCCCATGGTCGGCTTATGATGAAAGTGAGGAGGTGTGGGATAGAGGGAAAGTTGGCCGATTGGATAGGTAACTGGCTGTCTGATCGAAGACAGAGGGTGGTGGTGGATGGAAAATTTTTGGATTGGAGGCAGGTTGCTAGTGGAGTGCCGCAGGGATCAGTGCTTGGTCCTCTGCTCTTTGTGATTTTTATTAATGACTTAGAGGAGGGGGCTGAAGGGTGGATCAGTAAATTTGCTGATGACACCAAGATTGGTGGAGTAGTGGATGAGGTGGAGGGCTGTTGTAGGCTGCAAAGAGACATAGATAGGATGCAAAGCTGGGCTGAAAAATGGCAAATGGAGTTTAACCCTGATAAATGTGAGGTGATTCATTTTGGTAGGACTAATTTAAATGTGGATTACAGGGTCAAAGGTAGGGTTCTGAAGACTGTGGAGGAACAGAGAGATCTTGGGGTCCATATCCACAGATATCTGAAGGTCGTCACTCAAGTGGATAGAGCTGTGAAGAAGGCCTATAGTGTGTTAGCTTTTATTAACAGGGGGTTGGAGTTTAAGAGCCGTGGGGTTATGCTGCAACTGTACAGGACCTTGGTGAGACCACATTTGGAATATTGTGTGCAGTTCTGGTCACCTCACTATAAGAAGGATGTGGAAGCGCTGGAAAGAGTGCAGAGGAGATTTACCAGGATGCTGCCTGGTTTGGAGGGTAGGTCTTATGAGGAAAGGTTGAGGGAGCTAGGGCTGGTCTCTCTGGAGCGGAGGAGGCTGAGGGGAGACTTAATAGAGGTTTATAAAATGATGAAGGGGATAGATAGAGTGAACGTTCAAAGACTATTTCCTCGGGTGGATGGAGCTATTACAAGGGGGCATAACTATAGGGTTCGTGGTGGGAGGTATAGGAAGGATATCAGAGGTAGGTTCTTTACGCAGAGAGTGGTTGGGGTGTGGAATGGACTGCCTGCAGTGATAGTGGAGTCAGACACTTTAGGAAGATTTGAGTGGTTATTGGATAGGCACATGGAGCGCACCAGGATGATAGGGAGTGGGATAGCTTGATCTTGGTTTCAGATAAAGCTCGGCACAACATCGTGGGCTGAAGGGCCTGTTCTGTGCTGTACTGTTCTGTATTTCATCCAAGAATTTTAATAGAAAGTCAATACTTTTATCATTATCCAACTGAAAGACACCTAGTTAAAAAAAATACTCTATTTTCTGATATGAATTCCAGTAGGACCAACACCAAGTTCATAATTTGCTTCCTCCCCCTCACCCCCATACTCGAGTTATTTACACTGTGGCAATTACATTTATTCACTGGTTATGTGGCTCAGACTCTGGGAACATGGACACATATTTATATCCTGAAAATTTACAATTCACACATGATCATATTTGTCTGTGTGGGCTATGTGTGTGTGGGTGTGTGTGGATGTAGATGTGTGTGAGGGTATGTGCGAGTGTGTCTGGGTGCATGTATTTTTGTGTGTAGAGGTGTATGTGTGGGGGGTGTTGTGGGTGTGTGTGTGTGTATATGTGTTAATTTATATGTGGCTGTGTGTGTGTGCATGTACATGCATATGTGGGTGTGTATCTGAGGGGAGTGAATATAACAAACCCAGAGAACCATGGGGTGACCAGAGGCATTCAGGATTCAATATGAGGGAAAAGAGAGGTTTTTAACAAGTATAAGGGGAATAAATCTGCGGAGGCATTAGTGGAGTACAGAAAGTGCTGGATGGAGCTTAAGAAATCAATTAGGAGAGCAATGAGAATATGAGAAAGCTCTGGCTGGTAAAAGTAGGGAAAATCCTAAGATAGTCTATAAGTATATCAATGGAAGGAGGATAACCAGGAAAAGAGTAAGGCCCATTAGGGACCAAGGGGGAAATCTGTGGATGGAGGCAAAGGACATTGGTAAGGTATTAAACAAATATTTCACATCTGTCTTCACTGATGAGAATGAGGGGGTAGTTATGGAACTCGGGGAGAGAGACTGCGAGGCTCTAGAGAAAATGATCATAGGGAGTGGCAAGGTATTAGAGGTACTGGCGGGCTTAAAAGTGGACAAATCTCCAGGTCAGGATGAACTGTATCCCAGGCTATTGTGGGAGGCAAGGGAGGAAATTGCAGGGGCTCTGACCCAAATTTTCCTCCCCGGCCCCCAGGGAGGTGTCAGAGGACTGGAGAACAGCTAATGAGGGCCCATTATTTAAGAAAGGTTGTTGAGACAAGCCAAGAAACTACAGACCAGTGAGTCTCACATCTATGGTTGGGAAACTACTGGAGAAGATTCCGAAGGAGAGAATCTATCTCCATTTGGAGAGGCGAGGTTTGATCAGGGATAGTCAGCATGGTTTTATCAGAGGGAGGTCATGCCTAACAAATTTGATTGAATTTTTTGAGTATGTAACCAAGTGTGTGGATGAGGGTAGTGCGGTTGATGTAGTTTACATGGATTTCAGCAAAGTCTTTGACAAAGTCCCAGATGGGAGACTTATTAAGAAGGCTAATGCAGATGGGATACAGGGTGATTTGATAAGGTAGAATCATAATTGGCTGAGCAGTAGGAGATAGAGGGTGGTGACAGACTGCTGCTTTAGTGACTGGAGGCCAGTGACCATTGGCATACCACAGGGATCCGTGCTGGGCCTATTGTTTGCCATTTATATAAATGACATAGATGACTATGTGGGGGTAGGATCAATAAGTTTGATGATGGCACAAAGATTGGCCGGATGGTTAACATTGAGCTTGAGTGTCTTGGGTTACAGGAAGGTATAGATGAGATGGTCAAATGGGCAGATAAATGGCAGATGGGATTTAACCGTGCAAAGTGTGAGGTGATGCACTTTGGAAGGAGTAATTTGAACTAGAAAGTAGGGGCAGTATGACTCAGAGAAAGAGCAGGCAGGCTGTGGTTGCTAATCAAAGAGGGTCTGGTGGACTGAAATGCATTTGTTTCAATGCGAGAAGTGTAACAGGTGAGGCAGATGAACTTAGTGCTTGGATTAGTACTTGGAACTATGATGTTGTTGCCATTACAGAGACTTGGTTAAGGGAAGGGCAGGATTGACAACTTAACATTCCAGGATACAGATGTTTCAGGCGGGATAAAGGGAGATGTAAAAGTGGTGGGGGAGTTGTACTACCAGTAAAGGAGAATATCACAGCTGTACTGCGGGAGGGCACCTTGGAGGGTTCATATAGTGAGACAATATCTCTGCCCATCACGCAAACCAACTTCCCATCCATTGACTTTGTCGACACTTCCAGCTGCCTCGGCAAAAGCAGCCTGCATAATTAAAGATCCCGCACACCCCGGACATTCTCTCTTCCACCTTCTTCTGTCAGGAAAAGGATACAAAAGTCTGAGGTCACGTACCAACCGACTTAAGAACAGCTTCTTCCCTGCTGCCATCAGACGTTTGAATGGACCTATCTTGCATTAAGTTGATCTTTCTCTACACACTTGCTATGACATTCTGCACTCTCTTATTTCCTTCCCTACGAACGGTGTGCTTTGTGTGTATAGTGCACAAGAAACAATACTTTTCACTATACTAATACGTGTGATAATAAATCAAATCAATATGGGTAGAGCTCAGGAATAGGAAGGGTGTAGTCACAATGCTGAGGGTTTACTAAAGGCCTCCCAATAGTCAGCGGGAGGTAGAGGAACGGATATGATTTGATTTGATTAATTATCACATGTGCTTGTGTGGGAGTGTGTGTGGGGTTCTGTGTGTATCGATGTGTGAATATGTGTGGTTTGGGTACAGATATGTGTGTCAATGTGCAGGAGTTGGATGTGTGTGTGTGGGGTGCATGTGGATATATTCCTGTTTGTGGAAGGAGGGATATCATAATTTCCAGAGTGGATAGCCAGAAGCTTTTTCCCAGGGTGGAAGAGGCAAATACTAGGGGGCATAGGTTTAAGGTGCGAGGGGCAAGGTTTAAAGGAGATATACGAGGCAAGTTTTTTACACAGAGGGTGGTGGGTACCTGGAACTCACTGCCGGGGGAGGTAGTGGAAGTAGATACGATAATGACTTTTAAGGGGCGACTTGACAAATACATGAATAAGATAGGAATAGAGGGATATGGTCCCCAGAAGAGTAGGGGGTTTTAGTTCAGTCAGGCAGTATGTTCGGTGCAGGCTTGGAGGGTCGAAGGGCCTGTTCCTGTGCTGTAGTTTTCTTTGTTCTTTTGTTCTTTGAGTGTGTGTGGACATGGGTGTGCGTGTTTGTGTATGTGTGACATAGGTGTGGTTGTGTGTGTGAGTGCATGTATGTTTGTGTGTGCGTGTATGTCTGTGGGTGTGTGTTGGTGGGTGTGCATGTGTTAGTGGTTGTGTGTGCCTGTATGTTTGCGCCTCCGTGTGTGGGAGTGGGTGTGGTTCTCTGCGTATGGGTGTGTGTGTGTGCGTAAATGTGGGTGTGTGTGTGCGTGTGTGTGTGTTTGTGTGCGTGTGTGTGGTTGTGCATGTGCATGTATGTGTGGGTATGTATGTATTTGTGTGATTTTGTGGGGTGGTGTGTGGTGGGGTGTGGAGCTGTGTATGTGTGTGTATCTATATGTCTGAGGGGAGTGAGTGTGTGCGGTCTGTGTACGTGTGTGTGAGAGGAGGTAGGTGTGAATGAGGGCTTGGGCTTGTGTGTGTGTGTGGGGGTGTGTGTAGAGGTGTTTGTGCATGTATGTGTGTGTTGGTGGATGTTTTTGTGTTTGTTTGTGTGATTGGGTATGTCTGTGTGAGAGTGTGAGTGGGGTTCTATGTGTATCAGTGTGTGAATGTGTGTGGTTTGGGTACAGATGTGTGTGTCAACGTGCAGTGGGTGAGTGTGTGTGCGGGATGCGTGTGGGTGTATTCCTGTTTGTGGAAGGTGGGATACCATTATTTCCTGGTCCAGTGATAAACTTTAGGCCTCAGGATCTTCCCAAGCAGAGGCTCAAATGTGCCAGTGTGAATGCCTTGTGGCAAGAATCTCCTTCCTCAATCTAGGGAACTGTAAGGCATCCAAAGAGAGCAGTGGAAAAATTTCACTGGAACAATATTTTAAAACCAGAAACCTTGGAGGATAATAAAGAACCCTCTATATCATAGAATTCGGTCAGGGATTTGAGGCTGATAGTCCCGTGTCCTTCTCCCTAAAGTGGGTTATTTACTTAGCTTAAGTATGAAGCTGCCTGTTCATTGGTGGCTCTCTGGTCAATGAGGGCTCGTCGTTTTCTAACATGGGGCAACAATGTCCCCTACTGTCAGCACACTGCCTGTTACTCACTTTCCCTAATTGGCCATGACAACCACATTTACATTTATTCAATATGAAAATGTCCCCAATCACCTGAATTCTTCAAATGAAACTGGGAATTGTGTCCATCACACTGCCAGGATGTTTCCATGGTTACTGCATTTCACTGTTTCAAGGGACATCATGATGTGGAGATGCCGGCGTTGGACTGGGGTAAGCACAGTAAGAAGTCTCACAACACCAGGTTAAAGTCCAACAGGTTTATTTGGCAGCACAAGCTTTTGGAGTCTCGCTCCTTCATCAGGTGAGTGAGGACTTGTGTTCACAAACAGGGCATAAACAGACACAAAGGGACATCACCACTCCTTGCAGGCTGGTCCATTTTAATCACTTTAGATTCCATAAACTGTTTCCAACCATTTTCATATTGGATTCTGGCTGCTGCACATGTTGCTCCAGCAAAGACACTTTCTCATTCATTTCCTTACTCCCCGTCCTTCACATACTCCATGTCAACACCTCACACCTGCATCTCCTCGCTCCCTCTGCATCCCTTCACTCCCTCAGCATCCCCTGACTCCATTTACACTCGCTCACGCCATATACACTCTGTCATTCCATCTCACTCCCCCACTTCATCTGCACTCTTTTACTCCATCTCACTTTCTCACTCCATATCTCAGTCTCTCACTCCATATCTCAGTCTCTCACTCTATCTGCACTCCCTCAATCCCTCTCCATTCCCTCACTCCACCTACATCATCTCACTCCATCTGCACTCTCTCGCTCCATCGGCCACTCACTAATCTGTTGATTGGACAGTTGGTAAAGTGTATGGGACAGTTACGATAGTTGATTACACAGTCAGTAAAGTGTACGGGACATTGGGATAATTGATTAGACAGAAGAACACAAAAAACAAAAGAAATAGAAGGAGGCCCTTCAATCCTACCCTGCCATTCAATACGATCATGGCTGATCTATGTCGACCTCAACTTCTTTCCTGTACCATTTCCCCAGAGCCCACTATTCCTCAAACTATCAAATATTTATTCACCTCCACTTTAAATGGTTCTATTGATCTAGCCTCCACTATCCTTTGGGCAGAGAATTCCAGAGATTCACTAGCCTCTGAGGAGAAATTTCTGTGCACCTCAGTTATAAATGACCGTGCCTCCCCCCCTTTTATCTTGGAACTATGTCCCCTTTTTCGAAACTCTCCCACGAGTGAAAACATCTCACCATCTACCCTGTCAAGCCCCCTCAGGATCTTATACGTTTGAATAAGGTCATCCCTCACTCTTTTAAACTGAAAGGAATACAGACCCGCTATTTAGTATCTCTTGATGGGACAATCTCTCATCCCAAGAATTAGATTGGTGAATCTCCTTTGGACTGCCATTTAAGGTAATGGGACCATAACTGTTTGCAGTATTCCAGGTGAGGCCTCAGCAACACCCTGTACAATTGCATCAAAACCTCCCTATTTCTAAACTTCAACCACTTTGCCATAAAGGCCAAAATGCCATTTGCCTTCTTAACTATTTATTGGACCTGCTCGCCAGCTTTTTGTGATTAATGCATTGGAATATGCAATATGTACTTCACTCACCTGCAGTCTCTCTCTCCATTTAGAAAATAATCTGCCTTTTGATTTCTCCTCCCAGTTTATTCGACAGTTGGGTAGTTGATGAGACAGTAAATTGTAAGGTACAGTTGGGATTATTGATTAGACAGTTAGTAAAGTGTATGGGACTGTTGGGATTATTAATTAGACAGTTAGTAAAGTGCATCTGATGGTTGGGATTATTGATTAGACAGCTAATAAAGTGTATGGGACAGTTGGAGTTACTGATTAGACAGTTAGCAAAGTGTATGAGATAGTGGGGATAACTGAAAAGGCAGTTTGTGAGATAATGGAAGTGGGAGTCAGACTGCCACTGCCACTGCCACCCCATCTCACATTCCCCCTCACATTCCCTCAAACTCCCCCTTAAACTCCCCCTCACACACTTCCACTCCCTCACCCTTCACTGCAATCAGAGTAATGTTCAGTTACCATTCTCTGTTCCCTCCTAACTCTTAGCCACAACCTATCAACACCATCTGCTTCTATATTCTCAATATGCCTGTTAGTAGCTACTTTGTCAAATACCTTTTGAAAGTTTGTTCTTTTTGAATTCATTTATGGAATGTGGGCATCGCTTCACATTTTTGCCCATCCCTAATTGCCCTTGAACTGAGCAATTTGCCACATTGCTATGGGTTTGTTGTACATGTAGGCTATACTGGCTAAAGATGGCAAATTTCCTTCCCAGTTGGGTTTACACACCAATTGATATGGATTATCACTAGGTTTTTAATTCCAGATTGTTATTGAATTCAATTTTCACCATCTGTCCTGCTGGAATTCAAACCTAAGTTCTCAGAGCATTATCCTGGGTCTCTGGTTTACTTGTCCACTACCCCATTGCCTCCCCATGATATACAACATCTACTACACTCGCTTCATCAGCTGTCCTTGTTGCTTTTTGAAATAATGCGATCAGGTTAGTCAGGCATGATGTGCCTTTAACAAATCAATACTTACTGTTTCTTAGTAACCCATTTATTTCTTTGAACCTCTTTTTCCTTTATCATCCAGCGCACTCTAGATTTGGATGCTCCCTCTTTCCTGCTTGGGAATACAGTTCATTATGAACAATCTCTGCCTTGTTTGTTCACTGTTTCCATGACCAGTCTTTGCTCCCAATCCAGCTGTGGTGTTCACCAAGTCCTCACAACGCCACATTCACTTTCTTTTCTCCATTCCCATCCCTCCTGAATAAATTGTAACCTGGGGTGTTTAGTCCCCATTCTTGCTCCTGTTCAGAGCCAGATCTCCATTTAGTCAACATACCATAATCCACATGGAAATGCTCATCTGCAACCTTGCACTAAACACATCTTCATTAATACCCCAGTTTACCAACAGTCTGACTGCTTTGCAGTTTTTCTCCATTTATTTTTGTACTTCCTACACACTATCCTTTATTCTGTTGCTGTTTGTTACTCTTCCCTCTCTGCTACAGAATCCTGATGTCCCTTGCCCAGCCAACTAAATTCCAACCTTCCCCACTCTCTTCATGAGGATATTTAACCCAGCATTATCCAGATGCAAACGGCCCATTTTGTACAAACCAACCTACCTCAAACTGCTCTCTATGTCCGGCGATCAGAAGCCTTTCCTCCTGCATGAATTCTCCAGCCAGTTAATGATCCTCTCTGATGTCTGATCAGGGACTTCAGGTTTCAAACATGGTGCATCACTGACCCCTAGTGTCAGCATATTGTCATGCTCTCAGTGTTATGATGTTTACCTCTTGTGAAAACTGGCACCAATCACCAAAACTCTTCAAATGTAACCAAAAACTATGTCCATCAAACTGCCAAAATGTTTCCATGGTTACTATTTGCAGACCAAGTGGTCATGTGAAGTTGTCACATGGGTGAAGAATGGCAGATATCCCCAGGAGTGTGGGAGTTATCCCCGGGAGTGTGGGAGTTATCCACGGGATTATGGGAATGATCCCTGGGAGCATGGGAGTTATATCTGGGAGTGCAGGAGTTATCCCCGGGAGTGCAGGGGTTATGGCGGAGAGCATGGGAGATATCCCCGGAAGTATGGGAGTTATCGTTGGGAGTGTAGGAGATTGTGGAAGATATCCCCAGGACATGGGAGTTATCCCTGGAAGAGTAGGAGTTATCCCCGGAATACAGGAATTATCCCCGGGAATGTGGGAGTTACCCCTGTGAGTGTGGGAGTTATCTCCGGAAATGCAGGAGTTAGCCCCAGGTGCATAGGAGTTATCGTTGGGAATGTAGGGGTAATGTCTGGGGGCATGGAAGTTATCAGTGAGAGTGCATGAGTTGTCCCCAGGATTGCAAGAGTTAACCCCGGAAGTATGGGAGTTACTCCTGGGAGCGCAGGAATTATCGTTGGGAGTGCAGGAGTTATTGTTGGGAGCGCGGGTGTTATCTCCAGATTGCGGGAGTTATCTCCGGATTGCGGACGTTATCCCCAGGAGTGTTGGAGCTATCCACAGGAGTGTTGGAATTACCTCCCGGAGTGTGGGAGGTACATCCTGGAGTGTGAGTGATCCCCCGGAGCGCAGAAGTGATCTCCCAGAGTGTGGGAGTGATCCTCAGGAGTGCAGGAGTGATCACCAGGAGTGCACGTGTTATCCTCAGGAGCGTGGCAGTCATCCCTGGTAGTGAGGGAGTTATCCCTGGGAGTGTGGGAGTTATCCCTGGGATTATGGGAATTATCCCCGGGAGCATGGGAGTTTTATCTGAGAGTGCGGGAGTTATCCCTGGGAGTGCAAGGGTTATCCCCAGGCATGTTGGAGGTATTCCCAGGAGAGTGCAAATTATCCCTGGGAGTGAGGGAGTTATCTCTGGTTGTGAGGGAGTTAATGTCAGAACTGTGGGAGTTAACATCAGGATTGCGGGAGTTAACATCTGGATTGTGGTAGTTATCCCGAGGAGTGTGGGATTTATCCACGGGAGTGCGAGAATTATCTCCGGGAGTGCGAGAGTTATCCCCGGGAATCATAGAATCATAGTATCATGGAATCCCTACAGTGCAGAAGGAGGCCATTCAGCCCATCAAGTCTGCACCGACCACAATCCCACCCCAGTCCTATTCCCCACATGTTTACCCTCTCAACCCCCTGACACTAGGATAAATTTTGCATGGCCAATTAACCTAACACGCATATCTTTGGACTGTGGGAGGAAACAGGAGCACCCGGAGTAAACCCATGCAGACATGGGGAGAACGTGCAGACTTCGCACAGACAGTAACCCAAGCCTGGAATCGAACCCGGGTCTCTTTCACTGTGAAGCAGCAGTGCTAACCACTGTGCTACTGTGCCACTCCGTGTGGGGGAGTTATATCCAGAATGCGGGAGTTATCTCCGGATTGCAGACGCGATTCCTGGGAGTGTTGGAATTACCTCCGGGAGTGTAGGAGTTACCTCCGGGAGTGCAGGAATGATCCCCCAGAGTGCAGGAGTGATACCCAGGAGTTCAGAAGTGATACCCAGGGGTGAGGGAGTGATCCCCAGCAGTGCGGGTGTTATCCCCGGGAGTATAGGAGTTATCCCTGGCAGTGTGGGGTTTATCCAGGGATTGTGGGAATTATCATTGGGAGTTTGAGGGTTACCGTTGGGAGTATAGGAGTTTTCCCTGGGAGTACGGGACTTATACCTGGAAGTACAGGACTTATCACCGGGAGTGCGAGAGTTATCCCCGGGAGTGGGGGAGTTATCTGCAGGAGCGTGGGAGTTAACGTCAGGAGTGTGAGAGTTAACGTCGGCAGTGTGGGAGTTAACGTCGAGATTGCGGGAGTTATCCCCGGGACTGTGGGAGTTATCCCCAGGAATGTAAGAGTTATCCCCGGGAGTGTGAGAATTATCCCAGGGAGTCATATAATCATAGAAGAGTGGCACGGTAGCACAGTGGTTGGCACTGCTGCTTCACAGCTCCAGGGACCTGGGTTCGATTCCCGTCTTGGGTCACTGTCTGTGTGGAGTTTGCACATTCTCCTCGTGTCTGCGTGGGTTTCATCCGGGTGCTCCGGTTTCCTCCCACAGTCCAAAGATGTGCGGGTTAGGTTGATTGGCCCTGCTAAAATTGCCCTTAGTGTCCTGGGATGCGTAGGTGAGAGGGATTAGTGGGTAAAATATGTAGGAATATGGGGGTAGGGCCTGGGTGGGGTTGTGGTTGGTGCAGACTCGATGGGCCGAATATCCTCTTTCTGTGCTGTAGGGTTTCTAAGATTTCTAAGAATCATAGAATCCCTACAGTGCAGAAAGAGGCCATTCAGCCCATCGAGTCTGCACCAACCACAATCCCACCTCAGCCCTATTCCCCACATGTTTAGCCTGGCCTCCTGGTAGTGTGGGTGTTATCCCTGGGAGTATGGGAGTTATCGTTGGGAGTTTGAAAGTTATCGTTAGGAGTACAGGAGTTATCCCTGGGAGTGCGGCAGTTATCCCTGGGAGTCGGGGATTTATCTCCGGGAGTGTGAGCGCTATCCCCGGGAGTGGGGGAGTTATCCCTGGGAGTGCAGAAATTATTCCTGGGAATGTGGGAGTTATCCTCGGGAGTGTGGGAGTTATCCCCGGGAGTGTGGGAGTTATCCCCGGGAGTATGGCATTTATATCCGGGAGTCCGAGAATTATCCCTGGGAGTGTGCGTTATTCGTGGGAGTATAGGAGTTATCTTCAGAATGCGGGATTATCTCCGGATTGCGGACGTCATCCCTGCGGGCGTTGGAGCTATCCACAGGAGTGTTGGAATTACGTCCCGGAGTGTGGGAGGTACCTCCTGGAGTGTGAGTGATCCTCCGGACTGCAAAAGTGATCTTCCAGAGTGTGAGAGTAATCCTCGGAAGTGCAGGAGTGATCCCCAGGAGTGTGGGAGTTATCTCCGGGAGCGTGGGAGTTAAACCCGGGAGTGTGGGAGTTATCCTCAGGAGTGTGGCAGTCATCCCCTGTAGTGTGGGAGTTATCCCTGGGAGTGCGGGAGTTACCCCTGGGATTATGGGAATTATCCTCGGAACATGGGAGTTTTCTCTGGCAGTGATGCACATCAATTTAGACACGAGGCTTGAGGCTTCAGTAAATGAAGGCTTTTATTTACTATTAATGAAGCTATCAGAACTTATGTACACTATCCCAGACTGAAGGGGTCCCGGCCAGAGCAGGGACTCTTATACTTCTCCCAGGAGGCGGAGCCCGACTGGGATGTGCCACAACAGTAACAAACACAGGTGTAACAAC
This sequence comes from Mustelus asterias, assembly GCF_964213995.1. NCBI lineage: Eukaryota > Metazoa > Chordata > Chondrichthyes > Carcharhiniformes > Triakidae > Mustelus > Mustelus asterias. The sequence goes on along the minus strand of NC_135804.1, from coordinate 67,406,628 downwards.
CCCACCCTAACCCAACAGCAACAATAGCACAATCCAACAGTAACATATGTACATCCTTGTAGTACTGGCCAGCTCCTGGCTCAGTACTATCCAGTGGGAACCAACGATGGTTCACCACATTCACCCCTCCTTTGAGAACAAAGGCCGGTGGGGTACAAAAAAACAGAATAAAGTGTCAGCAGTCTATAAGTTCAGACGGTCAGGGGGACCGCACCGTCGTTGTGACCTCCTCAATACCGGCGGTGACACCGGAGTAGGCACTTGCGGTGGCGTTCTCTCCAAAACGGCGTCCAGCTGTTCTTCCACGGACTCACAGGCCGGTTGACCCTGAGGAGACGGTAGTGCAGGGGATCCTGACACGCCCTGTGGTGGCGACCATCTTCGGGGCTCAGGCAAGCTGTGCATGGGAGTAAAATTGTTAAGCAATGGTCCCGATGCTGCCCGCGCCGTGTCCGGGGAAGAAATGAGAGATAATGGATTTGTTACTGGGGGTATGGGAGCGACAGGGGTTGCTACGTCCCCTGCAGGCGCCAGATCTCGGATTGAGACCGTGTCCTCTCGCCCGTCAGGATATGCCACATAGGCATACTGAGGGTTGGCGTGGAGGAGGTGGACCTGTTCGACCAAGGGGTCGGACTTGCGGGCCCTTACATGTCGCTGCAGGAGGATGGGTCCTGGGTATGTCAACCAAGCTGGTAAAGATATCCCCGAGGAAGACTTCCGAGGGAATGAGAACATCCTCTCGTGGGGAGTAGCATTGGTTGCCGTACACAGGAGGGAGCGAATAGAGTGAAGCGCATCAGGGAGGACCTCCTGCCAAGGGGAGACTGGAAGACCTTTGGATTTCAACACCAGTAGGACAGCCTTCCAGACTGTAGCATTCTCTCGTTCCACCTGTCCATTACCCCTAGGGTTGTAACTCGTGGTCCTACTAGAGGCAATCCCGTATGAGAGCAGGAATTGCCTCAAGTCATCGCTCATGAACGATGAGCCCCTGTCGCTATGGATATAGCTGGGGTACCCGAACAGGGTAAAAAGATCACGGAATGCCTTGATCACCGTGGCAGCGGATGTATCCGAACAGGGGACAACAAACGGGAACCGGGAGTACTCATCGATGATGTTTAGAAAGTACACGTTCCGATCTGTTGAGGGAAGGGGGCCCTTAAAATCAACACTCAGCCTCTCGAAGGGACGAGTGGCCTTGACCAAATGTGCCCGGTCAGGTCGGTAAAAGTGCGGTTTGCATTCCGCGCAAATCCGACAGCTCCTTGTTACCGACCTGACGTCCTCCACCGAGTAAGGCAGGTTGCGGGCTTTTACAAAGTGGTAGAGCCGAGTGACCCCAGGATGGCACAGATCATTATGGAGGGCGTTCAAACGATCCTCCTGAATACTAGCGCATGTTCCACGCGAGAGGGCATCCAAGGGCTCATTGAGTTTCCCTGGACGATACATGATATCGTAGTTATAGGTGGAGAGTTCAATTCTCCACCGCAAGATCTTGTCATTCTTGATCTTGCCCCTCTGCGTGTTGTTAAACATGAACGCCACGGACCGCTGGTCCGTGATCAGGGTGAACTGTTTTCCCGCCAAGTAATGGCGCCAGTGTCTGACGGCCTCCACAATGGCCTGGGCCTCCTTTTCCACCGCTGAATGCCGAATTTCGGGGCCTTGGAGGGTGCGGGAAAAAAATGCAACGGGCCTGCCCGCCTGGTTAAGTGTGGCGGCCAGGGCGAAATCAGATGCATCGCTTTCCACCTGAAAGGGGATGGATTCGTCTACCGCGTGCATCGTGCTTCCGCGATGTCGTCTTTCAATTTCTTGAAGGCCAATTGGGCCTCTGGCGTGAGGGGAAAAGTCGTGACTTAATAAGCGGACGGGCTTTGTCTGCGTAGTTGGGGACCCACTGCGCATAATAGGAGAAGAAGCTTAGGCACCTTCTCAGTGCTTTTGCGCTAGCGGGCAAGGGAAGTTCAGCAAGAGGGTGCATACGGTCTGGATCAGGGCCAATGACCCTGTTTTCCACCACGTATCCCAGGATGGCTAAACGGCGCGTACGGAACACACACTTCTCCCTGTTGTAGGTCAAGTTCAGGCGAGATGCAGTGCGTAAGAAGTTTTGGAGGTTTGTGTCATGGTCCTGCTGATCATGGCCGCAGATGGTGACATTATCCAGGTACGGGAAGGTAGCCCGCAGCCTGTTGTGGTCCACCATTCGGTCCATAGCACGCTGGAAGACCGAGACCCCATTGGTGACACCAAAGGGAACCCTAAGAAAATGATACAAGCGACCAGCCGCCTCAAAAGCCGTGTATTGTCGGTCCTCTGGGTGAATGGGGAGTTGGTGGTAGGCGGACTTGAGGTCTATGGTAGAGAACACCCGGTACTGCGCAATCTGATTGACCATATCAGATATGCGCGGGAGGGGATACGCATCCAGCTGCGTATATCGGTTAATGGTCTGACTGTAATCAATGACTATCCGGGGTTTGTTCCCACTCTTGACCACAACAACCTGTGCCCTCCATGGACTAACACTGGGCTGTATGATCCCTTCTTTGAGGAGTCGCTGAAGCTCAGATCTAATGAAGATCCGATCCTCAGTGCTGTAACGCCTACTTTTAGTAGCGATGGGCTTGCAGCCTGGTACCAGATTCTGAAATAAGGAGGGTGTGGTGATCTTTAACGTAGAGAGGTTGCAGGCGGGGCGCGTTGGGCAATTTGGAGACTGCAGCTGTTCTCCCACTGCCAGTGAAGGGAGTGGCCCACCGTACTGTAGGGTTACACTCCTCAAGTGGACCATGAAATTTAGTCCGAGAAGTATTGGCGCGCAAAGATACAGCAACACCAGGAGCTTGAAGCGCTCGTAAACTGTGCCTTGTACTTTCAAGGTTACCACGCAACTCCCTAGCACGGCAACAGACCGGGACCTTGATGCCATAGAGATTGTCTGTTTGGCAGGTTGAATCTGGAGTCCACACCTCTTCACAGTGTCAGGGTGGATAAAGCTCTCAGTGCTCCCGCTGTCAAACAGACAATAAAGCACATGATTGTTTACCTGAATATCCATCATTGAACGATCGAGCCTATGAGGCTTGGCCTGGTCCAGGATGATCGACGCCACCGTTGGTTCATGAACGCCACTGCAGGCAGCTGAAATCGATGCGGAGGGCCCCTGCTAGTCGTTCGTGGTCAGTGTCGACCAACATGGCTGCCCCCATGAATCGCACATGGGTGAGGGCGCCAAACTCAGCGACCCCTGGTGGTCATACTCCTCCGACTCCATCGACCGTAATGGCGTCGTCCTGGACTCGCACGTGGACGAACCCCGCGACGACTTCGACGATGATGGTGATGAACCAAGCTCCGAAGAATCGCAGGCCGCACTGCCGTTCCTGGGTTTTGATCTGCACACTTTTGCATAATTACCTTTTTTACCGCATGCGGTGCAGATTACCGCTTTAGCGGGACACTTTTGTCGGGTATGTTTTGCTCCTCCGCAGAAATAGCACTGCGGGCCGCATGGGGCTGCAGCCGTCGTCTGGCCCAAGTGGGAGCACGCCATAACACAGCACTTCGAGCCCGAGGGGCGAGGAGGGATTTGAGACTGCTCCTGCCACGTTGTCTCCACGTGGTCCTCTGGATATAAGACTAAGCTCTTTGAAGCCGACTCGAGCACTTCTGCTAATTCGATGGCCTGGGTAAGGTTGAGATTACCCTTTTCCAGCAGTTTGAGACGGATGTATGATGATCCGACCCCGGCCACAAACGCATCTCGGGTGAGGTCGTACATGCTCTGCTCAGCCGACACAGCTTTGCAGTCATAGCCCCTGGCTAGCTGTAAGAGCTCATTGGCATAGTCCTCCATCGTTTCGCCCGACTGCCGACGTCGTGTGGCGAGGAGGTAATGAGCGTGTATCTCGTTAGGTGGTTTTGTATAGCACTTCTTTAGAAGCTCGAGGGCCTTAGGGTAATTAGTGGCCACACGGATCGCGAGGTAGACAGTGTCGCTTACCCTCGCATGGAGGACCCGGAGTCTGTCATCATCTGTAGTGACCGCTGCGGAGGCTGCTAGGTAATCTTCGAAACACTTCAGCCAGTGGTCGAAGGTGTTAGAAGCGCCCACCGCACGTGGATCTAGCATCAGACGTTCTGGCTTGAGAATTTGCTCCATACTCTCCTTTCTTTTTTTTCTTCCGTCGAGAGTTTAATAATAGTAAATAAAATTGATGCACATCAATTTAGACACGAGGCTCGAGGCTTCAGTAAATGAAGTCTTTTATTTACTATTAATGAAGCTATCAGAACTTATATACACTATCCCAGACTGAAGGGGTCCCGGCCAGAGCAGGGACTCTTATACTTCTCTCAGGAGGCGGAGCCCGACTGGGATGTGCCACAACAGTAACAAACACAGGTGTAACAACCCCACCCTAACCCAACAGCAGCAATAGCACAATCCAACAGTAACATATGTACATCCTTGTAGTACTGGCCAGCCCCTGGCTCAGTACTATCCAGTGGGAACCAACGATGGTTCACCACAGGCAGTGCAGGAGATTTCACTGGGAGTGCGGGAGTTATCCCTGGGTGTGTGAGAGTTATCCCCTGGCGTGTTGGAGGTATCCCCGGGAGAGTGCGATTTATCCCTGGGAGTGTAGGAGTTATCCCTGGTCGTGAGGGAATTAATGTTGTGACTGTGGGAGTTAACATCAGGATTGCGGGAGCTAGCATCAGGATTGTGGTAGTTATCCCGAGGAGTGTGGGATTTATCCCCGGGAGTGCGAGAATTATCCCCGCGAGTGCGAGAGTTATCCCCGGGAGTCATCGTATCATATATCATAGAATCCAATAGTGGAGAAGGAGGCCATTCCATCCATCGAGTCTGCACCGGCCACGCTCCCACCTGGGCCCTATTCCCCACATTTTTACCCTATTAATCCCCTGACACTCGGATTAATTTAGCATGGCCAATTAATCTAACGCACACATCTTTGGACTGTGGGAGGAAAGCAGAACATCTGAAGGAAACACACGCAGATACAGGGAGAATGTGCAGACTTCGCACAGACATAAGAACATAAGAAATAGGAGCAGGAGTAGGCCATCTAGCCCCTCGAGCCTGCCCCGCCATTCAATAAGATCACGGCTCATCTGATAGTGGTTTAGTTCCACTTACTCGCCCGCTCCCCATAACCCTTAATTCCCTTATTGATCAGAAATCTATCTACCTGTGACTTAAACATATTTAACGAGGTAGCCTCCACTGCTTCAAAGGGCAGAGAATTCCAGAGGTTCACTACCCTCTGAGAGAAGAACTTCCTCCTCAACTCTGTCCTAAATTGACTCCTCCTTATTTTGAGGCTGTGTCCTCTAGTTCTTGTTTCCTTCCTAAGTGGAAACAATCTCTCTGCCTCTACCCTGTCGAGCCCCTTCATTATCTTATATGTCTCGATAAGATCTCCCCTCAGCCTTCTAAACTCCAACGCGTGCAGGCCCAATCTACTGAATCTCTCCTCATAAGCTAACCCCCTCATCTCCGGTATCAACCTCGTGAACTTTCTCTGTCCTCTCTCCAAGGCCAATACATCCTTCCGCAAATAAGGGGACCAAAATTGCACACAGTACTCCAGTTGCGGCCTCACCAGTACCTTGTACAATTGCAACAAGACCTCACTGCTTTTATACTCCATCCCCTTCGCGATAAAGGCCAACATTCCATTTGCCTTCTTGATCACCTGCTGCACCTGCAAACTGAGTTTTTGCGATTCATGCACAAGGACCCCCAGATCCCTCTGCACAGTAGCATGTTGTAATTTTTCACCATTTAAATAATAGTCCATTTTACTATTATTCCTTCCAAAGTGGATAACCTCACACTTGTCAACGTTACACTCCATCTGCCAGATCCTCGCCCACTCACTTAGACTATCCAAATCTCTCTGCAGACTTTCCGCATCCTCCACGCATTTCGCTTTCCCACTCATCAGAGACAACAACCCAAGCCTGGAATTGAAACCGGGTCCCTGGCGCTGTGAGGCAGCACTGCTAACCACTGTGCCACTCCGTGTGGGAGTTATATCCAGAATGCAGGAGTTATCTCCAGGAGTGCGGAAATTTTCCCCGGGAATGTGGGAGTTATCTTGGGAGGTTGGAATTACCTCCGGGAGTTACCTCCAGAAGTACGGGTGTGATCCCCAGGAGTGCGGGAGTTAACATCTGGATTGTGGTAGTTATCCCGAGGAGTGTGGGATTTATCCACGGGAGTGCGAGAATTATCTCCGGGAGTGTGAGAGTTATCCCCGGGATTAATAGAATCATAGTATCATAGAATCCCTACAGTGCAGAAGGAGGCCATTCAGCCCATTGAGTCTGCACCGACCACAATCCTACCCCAGTCCTATTCCCCACATGTTTACCCTCTCAACCCCCTGACACTAGGATAAATTTTGCATGACCAATTAACCTAACACACATATCTTTGGACTGTGGGAGGAAACAGAAGCACCCGGAGTAAACCCATGCAGACATGGGGAGAACGTGCAGACTTCGCACAGACAGTAACCCAAGCCTGGAATCGAACCCAGGTCTCTTGCACTGTGAAGCAGCAGTGCTAACCACTGTGCTACTGTGCCACTCCGTGTGGGAGTTATATTCAGAAGGCGGGAGTTATCTCCGGATTGCGGGCGCTATTCCTGGGAGTGTAGGAATTACCTCCGGGAGTGTAGGAGTTACCTCCTGGAGTGCAGGAATGATCCCCCAGAGTGCAGGAGTGATACCCAGGAGTTCAGGAGTGATACCCAGGGGTGAGGGAGTGATCCCCAGGAGTGCGGGTGTTATCCCCGGGAGTATAGGAGTTATCCCTGGCAGTGTGGGGTTTATCCAGGGATTGTGGCAGTTATCGTTGGGAGTTTGAGGGTTACTGTTGGGAGTATAGGAATTTTCCCTGTGAGTACGGGACTTATACTTGGAAGTACAGGACTTATCACCGGGAATGCGGGAGTTATCCCCGTGAGTGGGGGAGTTATCCCCGGGAGCATGGGAGTTAACATCGGGAGTGTGGGAGTTAACGTCGGCAGTGTGGGAATTAACGTCGGGATTGCGGGAGTTATCCCCGGGATTGTGAAAGTTATCACCAGGAATGTAAGAATTATCCCCGGGAGTGTGAGAATTATCCCAGGGTGTTTAGAATCATAGAATCACTGCAGTGCAGAAAGAGGCCATTTAGCCCATCGAGTCTGCACCAACCACAATCCCACCTGAGCCCTATTCCCCACGTGTTTAGCCTGGCCTCCTGGCAATGTCACAACGGCAGGTTAAAGTCCAACAAATTTATTTGATATCACAAGCTTTCAGAGCACTGCTCCTTGATCAGGTGAGTGATTAAGCTGTTCTTGAGTCAGCTGGGGTATGTGACCTCAGACTTTTGTACCTTTTTCCAGGCGGAAGAAGGTGGAAGAGAGAATGTCCAGGGTGGGTGGGTGGGTGGGGTCCTTGATTATGCTGGCTGCTTTTCCAAGACAGTGGGAAGTGTAGACAGTGTCAATGGATGGGAGGCTGGTTTGTGTGATGGACTGGGCTTCGTTCACAACCCTTTGTAATTTGTTGCGGTCTTGGACAGAGCAGGAGCCATACCAAGCTGTGATACAACCAGAAAGAATACTTTCTATGGTGCATCTGTAAAAGTTTGGTGAGATTTGTAGCAGTCATGCCAAATTTCCTTAGCTTCCGAGAAAGTAGAGGCATTGGTGGGCTTTCTTAACTATGATGTTGGCATGGAGGGCCAGGACAAGTTGTTGGTGATTGGACACCTGGAAACTTGAAGTTCTCAACCATTTCCACTTCATCCTCATTGATATGGACAGGGGCATTCCATTACACTTCCTGAAGTTGCTGACTCTCTCCTTCATTTTATTACCACTTAGAGAGAGATTATTGTCATTGCACCAGTTCACCAGATTCTCTCTCTTTCCTGTACTCCATCTCATCATTGTTTGAGATCCAACCCACTACAGTGGTGTCATCAACAGATTTGAAAATCGAGTTGGAGGGGAATTTGGCCACTCAGTCATTGGTGTATAACTATAGGTGTATCCCATTGCCATTTGTGGAACCTTGCTATATTTCCTACAATACAACAGTGACTACAATTAATAAGCAGCTTAATGGTTACAAAACACTTTGCGATATCCTGAGATCATGAAAGATGCTGTACAAAAACATTTGCAACAATTTAACAATTTTAGTCAAAGTTGATGCAAAATGGTTGGAGTAGGAAATGGGAAAACACACAACTGTGAGGTAGAAGGTCTTTGCTGGGTTCTACAATGAAGAAATGTTAACACTGGAAAGCTTCAATCCTCAGCACTAACATCCTCTTTATCAGAAAATTCTTATTTAATAAAATACAATGTGGCTTTATATTTTGCAGCAATGGTTTCTCGGTGAGTCACGGGACCTCACAATCCTGAAGTTGCATTAGGTTATATTGGCGAGTTAATAACTCCAGACCTGTACCTTTCAGGTTTCTCTCATCTTCCTCATCAGTGGCCTGGTGATCCTCGGTTACTGTTCTTCAGTCAGCAACCAGTCAACCTACCAGGGAGTAGTGAAGGAGATCTGTGGACCCGCCATTGGGAGACTCTGTGAAATCTGCTTTGTCTTCAATGTCTTCATGATCTCGATCGCGTTTCTGGTTGTTGTCGAAGATCAACTCAGTAAATGTAAGTGAGAGCTGGGAACTGGCACTAGTTTTTCATTTTCTCCATTATGATACCACCCTCAGCTAATTGCTCAACTCTTTCCTTAGTGGCTGTGAATTCAATCTTTTCACCTTTAATCGAAGGACCATCTATTTTCCCCCAATGGTCCATTGTAAAATATCCGTTTCAGGCATAGGAAACACCAAAGGAGGCCATTCAGCCCCTCAAGCCTGTTCTGACACTCAGTGAAATCATAGCTGATTTATTTTACTTTCTTTACCTCTCTTTATTAGGCTCAAAATCCACAAAATTCTACAAATCTTTGTCTTGACAGCTCCAAAACTCTCCCAGCAACCTCAGCCTTTTAGAGGGAGAGTACCAAATTTTCACTCTTTGTGTGAAATGTGCTACCCTCTGTATGGCCTGGCTTTAATTTGAAAACTCTTATCCTTATAAAGGTATCATCCACAGGAGAAAAAAAATTCCCTCTGCAGGCAGGAGTCGAGGCCTGAACCCACCCATCCCTGGGGGCAAACAGTTGCTCATTGGGATTTTCACAGGATTTTCCTCCATAATTGGCTTGGCAGCCAGGTTCCCTGTCCAGTTAAGGGCAGTGGACTGCCATGTCATCTGAGTAAGGGGGAGGACAATTCAAGACGGAGGCACCCTTTCTTCAAGTTCTTTAAATCTTTAATTTGAAAAAGAGATTCAGTATCCAGGCTCCCACTGTGGAGGAGGGTTGGGGTATGGTGGGAACCCTTTTGTCAGGCAGCCTTTGGCTGTTCCTGAGCTCAGGAAAATAGGGTAGGCCTTAGGCCTCCCTGGACCACTGGCCCTATGTGCCCCTCTCCAGGCAGCTACTGACCCTGCCCATGTGGATATATGTTGCTCAGCCTCTTTAATTGGACTTAATTCTACCCTTAATGGTCCTCAGGAGCTGTACGCTTCTGTGCAGGTGGTTAGCCACACATGCTGCAATTTCACCTCCAGGTAAATGACCTCAAGGCAGGAGGAAGCTCAGAAACCAATACTCTGCCTGGCAGCTCATCCTTAGTCTCAGCTGTCACCTCGATCCCAACAAGAGCTGAAAACTTGGCCCAAACTCTTTGTGTCCCCCACATTTAATCCTGTCAATGTTTTAAACACATCAGTTATAGAACATAGAACATTACAGCGCAGTACAGGCCCTTCGGCCCTCGATGTTGCGCCGACCAGTGAAACCAATCTAAAGCCCCTCTAATCTACACTATTCCAATATCATCCATATGTTTATCCAATAACCATTTGAATGCTCTTAATGTTGATGAGTCCACTACTGCTGCAGGCAGGGCATTCCACGCCCTTACTACTCTCTGAGTATGGAACCTACCTCTGACATCTGTCCCATATCTATCACCCCTCAATTTAAAGCTATGTCCCCTCGTGTTAGCCATCACCATCCAAGGATAAAGGCTCTCACTATCCACCCTATCTAATCCTCTGATCATCTTGTATGCCTCTATTAAGTCACCTCTTAACCTTCTTCTCGCTAACGAAAACAACCTCAAGTCCCTCAGCCTTTCCTCATACGATTTTCCCACCATACCAGGCAACATCCTGGTAAATCTCTGCACCCTTTCCAACACTTCCACATCCTTCCTATAATGCGGCGACCAGAACTGTACGCAATACTCCAAGTGCGGCCGCACCAGAGTTTTGTACAGTTGCAGCATGACCTCCTGGCTCCGAAACTCAATCCCTCTACCAATAAAAGCTAACACACCGTATGCCTTCTTAACAACCCTATCAACCTGGGTGCCAACTTTCAGGGATCTATGCACATGGACACCCAGATCCCTCTGTTCATCCACACTACCAAGTATCTTACCATTAGCCCAGTACTCTGTATTCCTGTTACTCCTTCCAAAGTGAATCACTTCGCACTTTTCCGCATTAAACTCCATTTACCACCTCTCAGCCCAGCTCTGCAGCTTATCTATGTCCCTCTGTAACCTTTATCTCTTTAAAGCCCAGTTTCAAACATTCAGGTTTGTCCCCGTTCCCCCGATAAATACTTTCCATGTGTTAGTGACAGATCTCTGATCCGGCTCTACCTTGATGCAGGTGAGAGGTCAGATAGGACTGGAATTTACACACATCTATCTCTTCCTCTGAGGACGCCTCTGTCACCTCCCCCCACCTCTGCCCCCCCCCCCCCACACCCACACAGGGACTCCTGTCACCACCCATCCCCGCCCCCCCCCATAAAAACATCCTTGCCACCTCCTCCACACACAGGTATCCTTTCACCTCCTCGATGCACAGCATGTGCGATGATACAGTGAGGGAGGCTCTCTCAACTAACACTGTATGTTCTGTTTCAGTGTGTGACTCAATGGCTAACAATGAAACCACATCAGAGGGTGTCCAATCCCAACGACCATGGTACACAGACCACCAACTGGGCTTGTCTGCTGTCTGCCTGTTGGTCATCCTGCCATTATCAGTCCCTGAGGAGCTTGGCTTTCAGAAGTACATCAGGTACAGTGATCCATTGGACAGGAATAATGCAGTGCCTGGATTAACCTGTACTTCTATTTCCAATGGGGCTGCGAAATACATCAATAGAAGGTGGGAGAAGATGTGGTGGACGGGCCGGGAGGGAAAAGGGAACACTCTGAAGTTTCTTCAGGTGGAGGTCACAGTGCTTGTGAACCGAGTGTGCCCCTCTCTGCCCTCCATCACCCACCCATGCCAGTGGGAACAGTGAGTGCCCTTGCAGGTGGGCAGTCAGGCTGGTGTATGTGTCACATGGCTCATACTATCCAGAACACACCATCATTGTCACCTTGATCTCTCCCTGACCTTTCCCAAGATCCCGAGAACTTCCTGAGCAATTTACAAAAGCTGAGACTCTGAGATGGGTCAGGGGGTGGGAGAGGTGCAGTGGCGGGGGTGGGGTAGAAACAGGGGATGGTGGTGGGTTATTGTCAAGAGGGGAGGGGCTGAGGGTGGTGATGAGGGTGTCAGAGTAAAGGGGGAGGGTGAGGGGATGTTGTGGGGAGGGGTGAGGTGTCATGGGATGGGGGAGGGGTGAGGGATTTTTTGGGGGGTGAGGGGAGGTGTTTTGGGGGTGGGGGGGTGGAGGGTGTGTCAGGGAGTGGGCGAAGGGATTTGGGGTGGGTTGTGTCTGGGGAGGTGGAAGAGGGGATGGGGGAGTGATCACAGGGCAGGTGGAGGGTGCGTTGGGTGGTGGGGTTGGGGTGCACAGGGTGGGGTGCATGGGGTGTGGGATGAGTCAGGGGTGAAGGTTGTGGGGAAGAAATTTGCGGGTGAGGTGTGTCGGGGTGGGTGGTGGTCTGGGTTCCAGGCTATTTTGCTGGCATGGATCCTTCTCGAAGATCTCGACCAGCTGGAGGCCGGAATGCCTCACCCTCTGGGAGTAGCGGCTTGATTCTGGCTGTGGTTAACACAGCTAATGGCAAAGGCACTCCCCACCTCTGCCTCCATCCCAGGGCCTCTCGATGCTTCTCACCCTATAAGGAATCAAAGCAATTCCACCCTTTCCAAGGGAAGCAATTGGGAAGCAGCAGATTTGGAATTCCAGCCTTGTCTCAGAGTTACAATCAGTAAAGCAACAGAAACCTCAATCCATCTGGAGACAAAAGATCTTCCTACTATGTGTACAGGAAATGAGTTGTTGAATATGAGATCAGTGCCTTAGTAGACAAGAATGGTGTGATAAAAGGAAATGGTTAATGTGTGAAATGGGGCGGCACGGTAGCACAGTGGTTAGCACTGCTGCTTCACAGCTCCAGGGACCTGGGTTCGATTCCTGGCTCGGGTCACGGTCTGTGTGGAGTTTGCACATTCTCCTCGTGTCTGCGTGGGTTTCCTCCGGGTGCTCCGGTTTCCTCCCACAGTCCAAAGATGTGCAGGTTAGGTTGATTGGCCACGCTAAAATTGCCTCTTAGTGTCCTGAGATGCGTAGGTGAGAGGGATTAGTGGGTAAGTGTGTAAGGATATGGGGGTAGGGCTTGGGTGGGATTGTGGTCAGTGCAGACTCGATGGGCCAGTTGGCCTCTTTCTGCACTGTAGGGTTTCTTCTATGTCTATGTTTACGCTCCTGCCTTTTGTTTGTACCATTGAAGCTGATGTACAGCAGGTTTGAAGGTGAGCGAGACATCAGCTGAGGATAGAGATGTTGGCTCCACTTGGAAACATGGTACTACACAAACTCTAGACATTAACGCCATGAAATTAAGTAATAGAAACAGTGGGCTATTCAGCCCTTTGAGCCTGCTCTGCAATTTAATAAGATCATGACTGTTCTAACATTCACGAATTCCGCTTTCCTGCCTTATCTCCAAGACCCTTAATTCCCCGACTGATTAAAAACCTATCGATCTCAGCTTTGAAAATGTTCAAGGACACGGCCTTCACAGCTTCTTGGGGTAAAGAATTCCAAAGATTCACCACTCTTTAAAAGAAGGAATTCTTCCTGAAATCTGTCTGAAATGAGCAGCCCCTTGTTTGACCACTATGCCCTCCGGCCCTACATTCTCCCAAAGAGTGGATGCATTTTCCCAACATTTACCCTGTCTAATCCCCTAAGAATCTTATACGTTTCAATCATGTTACCTCTCATTCATCTGAACTCCAAGGAGTACTGACCCAACTTGTTTAATCATCCTTCATATTGTAGTTCCTCCATACCCAGGATCATCCTAGTAAACCTCCTCTGTACTGCCTCAGGTAATAATATATCTCTCCTTAAATAAGGGAACTAATTGAGCGCCAAATTCTCTGTTCTCACTGGCAGCAGTATGAGACCAGAGAATTCTGGTCACTATTTTATAAAGACTTGCAGCTTTCTGGCTACCAATCAGTATGGCAAAAGCCTGCACTTGCTCGGGTGAGCTCTGGTCCCGATTGGTTTTCTTGTGACCCTATTGGCCGATTGCCCTCTTAAAGGGGCCAGACACCACATAAACTTTCTCCCTCTATGTCCTTCTCAAAATGTCTGCAGCCTTTGACCACAATGTTCTCCTCCAATACCTCTCCACTGTCATTCAGCAGGGTCCAACTGTTCTTACATCCTTCAATTCTCATCCAACAAATCACAGCTGGAGAATAACCTGCAACAAATTCTTCAACCGGTCCCACACCTCTGGTTTCCCCCACAAATTGATCCTTGGCCCCTCCTATTTCTCATGTAAATCTTACCCCTCAGTGATATCACCCAAAAACAGTGTTAGTTTTCACATGAACACTGACTACCTCCAGATCTGCCTCACCACCAGCTCGCTCAATCCTCCACTGTTGCTAAATAGTCTGACCGCTTATCCAACATCCAATCCTGGATGTGCAGAATCTTTCTCCAATTATATACAGGAAAGAGTTAAGGCACTGTCTTTGATCCTCACTACAAACTCAGTTCCCTGATCACGGACTTCATCCCTCCCCCTCGTAACAAACTGTTCAATCAGATTGTTCGTAAACTGAATATCATATCAAGATGAGCTTTCTACCTCATTTCTTTAACTTTGTCCATCTCCACCCAGCAGCTGTTGGAACCCTCATCGATGTTGCTGTGACCTCTACACTTGACCTATTCTCCTGGGTTGACCTCTCAAAGTTTACCCTCCATAAAGTGAGGCAATCCAAAACTCTTCTGATTACTTCTTAACCCACAACAAATCTCATCCACTTATCACCAGTCCCAGCTTCTGGTTAAAGCAATATCCCCATTCTGAAATTCACATCCTTCCTTTCAAATCTCTCCATGGCCTTCTCCCTTCCTATCTGCATGTATTGTTCAGCCCTCCAACCCTTCAAGATAGGACTACTGAGTTACTCCTGCAGCGAGCAGACACAGAACAAATGGGCTGAATGGCCTCCTGTGTTGTAACCTTTTATGATTCAGTGGGGCTTATTTTACTATTTTGAATCTAAGTGCTGGGTGGACTTGAAATTGGGAGTATTTCAGATCCAACTTTTAGACCCGTTCTCAGGCGCCTCCATACACACTGCCTGCAAAAATATCAGCGATTCCGAATCGCGCTGCACAAGCCTGTTGGTGGGGCTTAATGTACCTGCAGTTCCAATTGGCGCCTCTGCATGCACAGAGAAAAAAATGATAGAATAACGCTCCCCTGCCACATGCCTCCCGGGCTGGATAATGCCTCCCCCTGGCTCCCCACAAGCATTGCCCCACCCCCACGACACAACTGACCCCCATATTGGATACAAAACTGGCTCGGTCAAAGAAGACAGAGGGTAGCAGTGGAAGGGTGCGTGTTTGAATGGAGGGCTGTGACAAGAACTTTGATTCAAAATAGCCCCACTGAATCATAAAAGGTTACAACACAGGAGGCCATTCAGCCCATTTGTTCTGTGCCTGCTCGCTGCAGGAGTAACTCAGTAGTCCTATCTTGAAGGGTTGGAGGGCTGGACAACACGTGCAGATAGGAAGGAACTGCAGGTACATTAAGCCCCACCAACAGGCTTGGAGGGCTGGACAACACGTGCAGATAGGAAGGGAGATTTGAAAGGAAGGATCCCTGTTCCTCAGGGATCAGTGCTGGGACCTTTGCTGTTTGTAATATATATAAATGATTTGGAGGAAAATGTAACTGGATTGATTAGTAAGTTTGCGGACGACACAAAGGTTGGTGGATTTGTGGATAGCGATGAGGACCATCAGAGGATACAGCAGGATATAGATTGGTTGGAGACTTGGGCGGAAAGATGGCAGATGGAGTTTAATCTGGACAAATGTGAGGTAATGCATTTTGGAAGGTCTAATACAGATAGGAAATATACAGTAAATGGCAGAACCCTTAAGAGTATTGATAGGCAAAGGGATCTGGGTGTACAGGTACACAGGTCACTGACAGTGGCAATGCAGGTGGAGAAGGTAGTCAAGAAGGCATACAGCATGCTTGCCTTCATCGGCTGGGGCATTGAGTTTAAAAATTGGCAAGTCATGTTGCAGCTTTATAGAACCTTCGTCAGGCCGCACTTGGAATATAGTGTTCAATTCTGCTCGCCACACTACCAGAAGGATGTGGAGGCTTTGGAGAGGGTGCAGAAAAGATTTACCAGGATGTTGCCTGGTATGGAGGGCATTAGCTATGAGGAGAGGTTGGAGAAACTTAGTTTGTTCTCACTGGAACGACGGAGGTTGAGGGGCAACTTGATAGAAGTCTACAAGATTATGAGAGACATGGACAGAGTGGATAGTCAGAAGCTTTTTCCCAGGGTGGAAGAGTCAATTACTAGGGGGCACAGGTTTAAGGTGCGAGGGGCAAAGGGCAAGGTTTAAAGGAGATGTACAAGGCAGATTTTTTACACAGAGTAGTAAGTGCCTGGAACTCATTGCCGAGGGAGGTAGTGGAAACGGATACGGTAGTGACTTTTAAGGGACGTCTTGACAAATACATGAATGAGATGGGAATAGAGGGATATGGTCCCCGGAAGGGTAGGGGGTTTTAGTTAAGTCGGGCAGCATGGTCGGTGCAGGCTTGGAGGGCCGAAGGGCCTGTTCCTGAGCTGTAACTTTCTTTGCTCTTTGTTCTTTATCCCCCCAACCACCCCCCACCCAGAACGATCATGGGCCCCTCCCCTCGTCCCCCCATCGACCTCAGGCAGAGTGGCAGCGGACCTCCCTTTCCCCACCGATCTCAGGCAGAGTGGTAGCGGACCCCCTTCCCACCCACTGATCTCAGGCAAAGTGGTAGTGGACCCCCCCTGCTCCGCCACTGATCTCAGGCAAAGTGGCAGCGGACCCCCCTCCCCCCCACTGATCTCAGGCAGAGTTGCAGCGGACCTCTCCTCCCCGCCCCCCCCCCCGATTTGATCTTTGATTTGATTTGATTTATTATTGTCACATGTATTAACATACAGTGAAAAGCATTATTTCTTGCGCGCTGCACAGACAAAACATACCGTTCATAGAGAAGGAAAGAAGAGAGTGCAGAATGTAGTGTTACAGTCATAGCTAGGGTGTAGAGAAAAATCAACTTAATGCAAGGTAAATCCATCCAAAAGTTTGACGGCAGCAGGGAAGAAGCTGTTCTTGAGTCAGTTGATATGTGACCTCAATGGGTGGGAAGCTGGTTTGCGTGATGGATTGGGCTACATTCATGACCTTTTCTAGTTTCTTGCGGTCTTGGGCAGAGCAGAATCCTTACCAAGCTGTGATACAACCAGAAAGAATGCATTCTATGGTGCATCTGTAAAGGTTGGTGGGAGTCATAGCTGACATGCCAAATTTCTTTTGTCTTCTGAGAAAGTAGAGGCGTTGGTGGGCTTTCTTAACTATAGTGTCGGCATGGGGGGACCAGGACAGGTTGTTGGTGATCTGGACACCTAAAAACGTGAAGCTCTCGACCTTTTCTATTTCGTCCCCACTGATGTAGACAGAGGCATGTTCTCCTTTACGCTTCCTGAAGTCGATGACAATCTCCTTTGTTTTGTTGACATTGAGGGAAAGATTATTGTTGCCGCACCAGTTCACCAGACTCTCTATCTCATTCCTGTACTCTGCCTCATCATTGTTTGAGATCCGACCCACTATGGTAGTGTCATCAGCAAACTTGAAAATCGAATTGGAGGGGAATTTGGCCGCACAGTCATAAGTGTATAATAGGAGGCTGAGAACACAGCCTTGTGGGCACCGGTGTTGAGGATGATCGTGGAGGAGGTGTTGCTGCCTATCCTTACTGATTGCGGTCTGTGAGTTAGGAGGTTCAGGATCCAGTCACAGAGGGAGGTGCCAAGGCCCGGGCTGCGGAGTTTGGAGGTGAGTTTCGTGGGAATAATAGTGTTGAAGGCTGAGCTGGTGTCAATAAATAGGAGTCTGACATCGGTGTCCTTGTTATCTAGGTGTTCCAGGGTTGAGTGCAGGGCCAGGGAAATGGCGTCTGCTGTGGACCTGTTGCGGCGGTAGGCAAACTGTATTGGATCCAGGTAATCCGGGACTCTGGAATTGATTCGTGCCATGAGTAAGCTTTTGAAGCACTTCATAATAATGGATGTCAGAGCCACCGGCCGATAGTCATTAAGGCATGCTGCTTGTTTTTTCTTAGGTACCAGGATGATGGTCATCTTCTTGAAGCAGATAGGGACCTCAGATTGTTATAAAGAGAGGTTGATCTCAGGCAGAGTGGCAACGGACCCCCCTTCCCCGTCACTGATCTCAGGCAGAGAGATCCGCCCTTCCCCTCCACCCTACAGATATCAGGCACAGTGATCCCCCTCACCACCATCCCACACCCTCCCAAACAAGGCCCCCATCTCCTCCGGACTCCAATGGCTGTGTGACACTCTCCTCTGTCCCCAATCACTGAGGCACTGATTCCTCCCCCACCTCCCTCCCGCCCCCACCCCTCCGCCCACCTCCGCCATCAGCACACCTGCAAGTGTTTATTTGCCTTCCGCCCAATGCTAACAAGAAAACTACCTGTGTCTTGCTGGAATGCTCTGTCTGCAGCTGATCTGCCCTAATGAGGGACAGTTCCATTGAGAACTCAAGAATGGACAGGCAGGCGGGCAGTGCAGGACAGTGTGCACACGACAAACCCCCATTATTCTGAGGGTGATCTGGGCAGGCTATTGGATTCAGCAGAGGCGAGGCGTCCTCTTCCCCCCCAGGAGGATGCAGACCCAGGAGGTTGCTGGAAATGCGGCCTGGAAGGCAGTCGCTGCTTTGGTCAGTGCCGGGGCACTGGCCCCCCCCCCCGAACCGGGAAGCAGTACTGGAAAAAAATCAATGACCTCATCCGTGTAGCAAGGGTGAGTGCTGAACCCCATCTTGCATCTTCCTCCAAATCTCCCCCAGATCCTCCCATTACACCCTGCATGCATCCAGCTCCTGACCCCCAAGCAGTTCCTTCCTTTCCCCCCCAAGGCCCCACTGCACTTGCCCTCTAAGAGTCACCACCTGATACTCTGCAGAGTCACGCCATCATTTCTTTCATGGCTCCTTCTGTCTCCACAGGAGAAGGCCGACCATAACACCCGTGAGAGGGCGAAGACAGGGGATGGTGAGGCAGACCTCCGGGTCCTCACCCCTTTGAGGAGCAGCACTGGATCTCTCAAGAGAAGGGGAAATGCAGGCTGTCAACAAGAGCATGGTCGGGCTGCCATCAAGACGTGAGCCCTGTCATTCCTTCAATCACATTGAGGCAACTTCTCGGGGGCATGAGTTTTGGATGCGAGGGGCAAGGTTTAAAGGAGATGTACGAGGCATGTTTCTTTGCACAGAGATGACAGTGGGTGCCTGGAACTCACTGCTAGAGGAGGTTGCAGAGGCAGATATAATAGTGATATTTAAGGGGCGTCTTTATAGCTATGTGAATGGGGTGGGAATAGAGGCATATGGTCCCCAAAAGGGTAGAGGGTTACAATTCAGATGGGCAGCCTGGTCGCTATAGGCTTGGAGGGCCGAAGGCCTGTTCCTGTGATGTAATTTTCTTGGTGCTTTGTTCTATGTTCAATGGAGAAATGTGAATCACGTGTTTGGCATCCCGGATTCCTCTCCCTCCCTTGCACTTAACCTTGTGTCCTGGTGTTGCAGGGACACATCTGGATGCCTTCTGGATGCATCCCGGGGTCTTCTGGACTCCAGGTCCATGCTGCAGCTCCCGCCCATCCTGGTCCAGACAGCTCAGAGGACTCCTTGGAGGATATGGATGAAGGGTCCTCTGAGGGTGGCACCGTTTTGGCATCAGCTTCCACCTCACAACTCACCATCCCAGATACTGACACGTAGGTGAGTCCAGTTTGTGGTGAAGCTTCTGAGTCACTCTCTTGTGAGGACGACACATCTGATAATGTACATCGGGTGGAGGAGGGAACATCTGAGACCTCTGCCACGCGGGGGCCTGCTGGAGGCGAAGACTCAGCTGGTCACAGGCTACATGCTGGGCTTCTAAGATCACTTCTCCCTCAGCTGCTGGAGATGCAGCAACAGAGCTAGGCAATGCAGGAGGAGCTGATGGCCACACTGGACCAACTGCGAGGCTGTTGGGAGGAGACCCAAAGCTTTCAGGCGGACCAGCTATTGCCTGTCTGGCATGGTTCCCAGGCCAACACTGCAAGGGTGGCATCTGCAATGGAAAGCCTGGGGCAGGGAACCCTCACCATGAGTGGCAGGCTCCAAGTGATGGCCGAGTCACAGCAGGCCACAGCTGAGGGACTGAACAGGATTCTCGAGGTTCTGCAGTGCATGGTTGAGAGGCTCGAGAGCTTGAAGGAGGTCCAGGGGACAGTGGGCTACAGTAGCAGCCCTTGAGAACATGGTCCAGTCTCAGAGGGCCGTGGCTGAGGGGTTGCAGAGCGTGGTCCAGTCTCAGAGGGTATTTGCTGCGGCCCCCAACTCAAGTGGCCATCGCAGAGGGCTCGACATCCATGGGTGGGCTGCAGATGGTCCTCCAGGACTGGCAGTGCCAGGTGACTCCAAAGCTTCTGGAGCTCACTGTAGAAGCACTGTCATCCCATGGAGTGATGCAGGGGCCCACAGGAACCCCAAAAGAGAAGGAAGGGTTCGAGTCCATGCTGGGGCCTTCCAGCCAGAAGACTGTGGCTGTGGCTACACCTTCTGACTCTTCCCTTCCTGACACTGGGGCATCTCAAGGGCAACAGGGTGAAGAGGATATCATGGAAACATCCCAGATACCTGGAAGCCGGCCAGGGCCCTCAAGGTCCTGGCCCTCCTGAGGACGTCCACCATGCGCATCACAGGCAACGGGGCGAGATAGGCAGGTGGCCCCCTCCACCTCCGATGTATATTCTGGGGAATCACTAAGACATAGTGATAAGCCACGTAAGGATAGGAAGTTGTAGTTGCACTGAGAGAGCACAGGCTGCACTAGTTAGAAACATATTTAAGCACCTTAACGTTTTCTGTTCACAGGTTTTTATGTTAGAATGTATGATTTAAACACCTTTATTACAATTATTAAATATTTTTTCACATCCACCTATGACTAATTTGCCTCAGATTTGTCTCGAATAGGAATCCTCTTCCATTGATGATCACTGGAGGGATGCTTCATGTTGATGTCAGTTGTGGAGGCTCCTCAATGCTGTGTCGCTGAGAAAAGGAAGCCATTGGTTCCCAAGAACCCACGAGCAATTTCCTCCCGTCCCCCACCCCAGCCGCTCCAGGGCCCGGTTTGTGGGTTTCAGATCCCTTACCCACTATACAGACGTGGGCCCAGGCGCCAGCGTGCATGTGGAGCTCAGATAGGAGTCAGATGATGCACCAGGGCATCATCATAATGGTGTTCAGCGAATTGTCACCACCCTCCTGCCTGCCAAAATACTCGTGAACACAGCATACCCAGGCCCACCACTCTGGTGTGACAATGTTGCAGGAGTTAGAAGAAAATTGGAGGGGGATGGGTGATGGAACCCACAGACACAAACCCCTAGCGATTGAACCGCCTGGTGATCCCTAGCCGCCCTCGCATGCCTTATTTGAGCTGCCAGCCCTCCAGCGCCTGGCTGGTATTCCTCAGCATGCTTTTCCTCATCTTCCTCCTCCTCCTCTTCCTCCTCCTCCTGCTGGTCATCCTCCTCCCCAGCGACGGCCGGCTGGTCAGCCTGCACGTCCTCCTCCTCCTCTTCCAATAGGTCACCTTTCTGCTGAGCCAGGTTGGTCAAGGCACAGCACACGACCACAATGCAGGAAGAGATCACAGGGCTGCATTAGAGGGCCCTGCCAGAGCGGCCCAGGCACCGGAATCGCATTTTGAGGAGCCCAATGCACCTCTCCACTATCATGTGGGTGACTACATGGGCCTCATTATAGCAGGTCTCCGCCTCAGTCACAGGCCTCCGCACAGGCGTCATCAGCCATGTCCGAAGCGGGTAACCCATATCAGCCATCAGCCACCCCCTGGGATCCTCCTCAAATGCCTCCAGAATGTCAGAGCTCCTGACAATGAAGCTGTCGTGCACGCTGCCTGGGTGTCTTGCGCAGGCGTGCATAATGTTCATATTATGCTCACATTAGTTGAACATTCAGGGAGTAGAACCCTTTTCTGTTGATGAATCTTCGTGGATTTTGTCGGGGGGGCCTTGAGGGCGACGTGGGTGCAGTCAATGGCTCTCTGTATATTAGGCATCTCCGCAATGGCTGCGAACCCTGCAGCCTGGGCTTCCTGATGGGCCTGGTCCAGGTTAAATTTGATGCACTGTCCTGCCCGGGCATACATGGCTTCTGTGACCTGCTGGACACAGGTGTGCACATCTGACTGGGAAATGCCACATACATCTCTGCTAGGCGTCTGGAAGGAGCCAGTCACATAAAAGTTCAGAGGGGCCGTCAATTTGAGAGCCACCGAGAGTGGATGCCCCCGCTCCCCCCAGGTGTCAGGTCCTGCAACAGGTAGCACAGATGTTGCACTGTAGATGTCGGCAGCACACGGTGTCCGACATCTGGTCAAATGACACTCGTGCACAGAACCGCCAGGGTCTCTGCTCCCTCGTTCTCCTGCACCTCTGGGTGAATGGCCACCTCCTGCCTCTGGTAGTCATCTCCCTCTACTCCTGCAAGTGGTAAGGCAAAAATTGTGCCCACAATCTTTCCTCCAGCTCCTCCTCCTCAGCTCCAGTAGCAGCCAAAAGAACAGCAAGATCAATCGGTTGCATTGCAAAAGCCATCTCGTTACTCTGGGGGAGGTTGGGGGGGGCGGGGGGGGGGCATCTTGGAAAGTTGAGAGGCTGCAGCAGTGCAGTTTGCAAGGGCTTTGTGCACATCCTTCAACTGGAAGTGTGCTGAGTGCGCTAGGACCCAGCAGCACTGCAAGACCTGAGGTCAGTACTGAATGGGTGCAACTTGATGGTAAAATCGGGCTGTATGATTCCATATATCTGCGGTCATCCAATTCTGGATTCTGGTGTATCCTCAGTTTTAATCATGACACCATTGACAGCTATCAATGCCCTAACTCTGAAATTCCCTCACTAAACCTCTCCACCTGTCTGTCTCTTGTGTCGGACATCGGAGACCCTGCTGAGCAACAGCCCCCCACCCCCACACACACTCGCAGAGCCACCACTGACCCGAGAAAGAAAATGGCCACAACGAAAGGACACCTGTAAGCAGCAGAGAGCCGTTGGACACTGTGCACTGACCTCATTAATAACTCTCACTGATGGAGAACCTGAATCGGACTTTTATGGAGCATGTCTGCTTCGCACTGATTCCGGATTGGTGAACGCGGTGGTAAAGGGGCAAGTGCTGGTAAAGTTGGACATGCAGCCCTTTAAGTCAATTTAAATGCATGCAAATGCACTTAAATGGCCGTTGCACCCTTTCGGATGCGATCCTGATTGCGTCCATTTTCGGGCCTTAGTAAAGGTGGAACTGGCGCAGAGGCGGGCGCGGATCGCGCTACTCGCTTCACACCCGACTTTACCAAGTTTGCGCGCCCGAAAATGGATGCAACTTGATGGTAAAATTGGGCTCTATGATTCCATATATCTGCGGTCATCCAATTCTGGATTCTGGTGTATCCTCAGTTTTAATCACGACACCATTGACAGCTATCAATGCCCTAACTCTGAAATTCCCTCGCTAAACTTCTCCACCTGTCTGTCTCTCATTCCATTTTCAGACATTTCCTACATTCTACCTCCTTGGTAATGTTTTTGGTCAGCTTTATGTGTCTTGGTGTCAAACGTTATTCTAATGACACTTTTGTGAAGCTCCTGGAAGGTTTAACTACATTAAAGGTGCAAATGGTTCTTTGATTTGTGTCTTTTGCACATGCACTACTCTCTGAAGTCAGACAGAAACTGATGACTTGATAGCTCCTGTTAAACAGCCTTATTTCCCAGACGGTCAATATGCAATTGTGATCTGCTTCACAAAGTTGGATGAAGCTTACCTCCTTGTAATAATGACACCAAATGCAGACTAGCCAGGCTTCCTCATACCTTAACATAAACAAAATGGCTTCCAGCTATTCCACTCGCATTTCTGAGTTTCTCAGTCTGACTAAATCCATTGCAGAGCTCTGTTGAAAATTTTACATTTCTGACACATTCCTGTTTTCAAAAGAATTCCAGTGCCACAATCCTTATCGTCTTTTATCTCTTTAATCGCAGACAGATTGGAAGCGGCACGGTGGCACAGTGA
Source organism: Mustelus asterias (assembly GCF_964213995.1). Classification (NCBI taxonomy): domain Eukaryota; kingdom Metazoa; phylum Chordata; class Chondrichthyes; order Carcharhiniformes; family Triakidae; genus Mustelus; species Mustelus asterias. Next base: position 67,382,790 of record NC_135804.1, on the reverse strand, counting down.
TTAGGCACTGCTGCCTCACAGCACCAGGGACCCGGATTCGATTAACAGCTTGAGTCACTGTCTGTGTGGAGTTTGCACATTTTCCCCGTATCTGCATGGGTTTCCTCTGGGTGCTCCGGTTTCCTCCCACAGTCTGAAAGATGTGCTGGTTAGGTGCATTGACCCGAACAGGCGCCAGAGTGTGGCGACTAGGGGAATTTCACAGTAACTTCATTGCAGTGTTAATGTAAGCCTTACTTGTTGTGGTGAACCACTGTAATACTGTCTGTATATGGGATATGCCTTGGCACACCCCTGTTGCCCAAATTCAGGGCTCCGCCCTCCTCGGGGTATAAAGGTGGCTGCTCTCCGCCCCTTTTGCCTCAGTTCGGGTTAGCCATCGGTTTGGGAGTGCTTCTGTTCTTGTTAATAAAAGCCTGTTGTTCCGCAACATCTAGTCGTTGCGTGAATCAATGGTGCATCAATTTTATTAACTAAATTTTTGAAATGGAGCAACTCCTGAAACCTGACAAATTGGATTTGGATCCGCAGGCAGTCGGCGCCTCTAACTCTTTCGATCACTGGCTGCGCTGTTTTGAGACCTTCATCGCCTCCTCCTCCTCCGTCGTTGTAACAGACATCGATAGACTGCATGTGCTGCACGCCCGTGTCAGCGCTCACGTCTTCGCGCTAATCCGAGACGCAGAGACTTACCAGGAGGCAATCGATCTCCTCGAGCCAGTACAACCGGCAGCCGAACGAGGTCTACGCCAGACACCTGCTGGCCACTCGCAGACAGCAGCCGGGGGAATCGACTGAACAATTCCTGCGCGAACTGATCAGCCGCCCAAAACGCTGACGACCTGATCAGAGATGCCTTTGTCGCGGGCATCAGGTCGACCTATATCCGGCAGCGTCTACTGGAACAAGGTGGGCTAGACCTGAAGAAAACTGTGGAACTTGCCGGCTCACTGGAGGTAGCGTTCCGGAACCTCGAGGCCTACACCCCCGACCACGAGGGCGCACCGTGGACACCACGACCGCAGCCATCTCTGTACCCGGGAGGGCCGCAAACCTACGCCACGCCCCGTCCCGAAGCCGAACTAACCACTGCGGCAGTCTCCGGAGGCTCGAGGTGCTACTTCTGCGGCCTGGAGAAGCACCCACGACGACGCTGCCCGGCGAAAGACGAGATCTGCTCTGGCTGCGGTAAGAAGGGTCATTGCCTGAAAGTTTGCAGGGCAAAATCGGCCCCCAGGCCCAGCAGCGCCGCGTGCGATTCGCGGGAGGGACTGCCTTCGACGCCATCGACCGGGTGCGATCCGCGAGTGCAGCCATTTTGGACGCCAGCGGCCGCGTACGACCCACGGAGGCCGCCATCTTGGACGCCATCAGCCACGTGCGACCCACGGGAGCTGCCATCTTGGGTAACGTCAGCCGAGTCACGGGGGCCGCCATTTTGGGAAACATCCACCGCATCGCCTAACCCGACAGTGGCCTCGGTCGCGTTGGACCAGTCCAGGCCTCACCAGCTCGCCTGGTCGATGATGGACATCAAGGTAAACGGCCACACTACTAACTGCTTATTTGACAGTGGGAGTACGGAGAGTTTCATCCACCCTAACACGGTGAGGCACTGTGCACTGCCAGTACTGCCAATGCAGCAATCAATCTCTATGGCTTCGACGTCCCGGTCAGTGAATGTCCTCGGGTACTGTGTAGCAAATCTGACTGTACGGGGCACGGTGTACGACAAGTGCAGGCTCCTCGTGCTGCCACAGCTCTGCGCTGCCGTACTACTGGGGCTAGGTTTCATGTGCCACCTTGGGAGCGTCACTATGGTGTATCATGGGCCTTTTCCCCCAATCTCCGTCCAAAATCCACAGCTAACAGACCAGCTACCGCGCACCACCTGTGGTCTCTCGACCCTCAAAGTCGCCCCTCCCTCGCTCTTTGAGCACCTCACCCCGACTGCAAGCCCATTGCCACCAAAAGCAGACGGTACAGCGCTGGAGATAGAGCGTTCATCAAGTCCGAGGTGCGACACCTCCTGGGGAGGGGATCATTGAGGCCAGTACCAGTCCCTGGAGGGCCCAAGTGGTGGTTGTCAAGACTGGGGAGAAACTTCGCATGGTCATTGACTACAGTCAGACCATCAACCGATACACGCAGCTGGACGCGTATCCCCTTCCCCGCATATCTGACATGGTCAATCAGATTGCACAATATCGGGTGTTCTCCACCATTGATTTGAAGTCTGCGTACCACCAGCTCCCTATCCGCCCGGAAGACCGCCAATATACTGCCTTCGAAGCGGATGGCCGTCTCTACCACTTCCTTCGGATCCCCTTCGGCGTCACCAACGCTTGGTTTTCCAGCGTGAGATGGACCGAATGATGGACCAGAACGGGTTGCGGGCCACCTTCCCATACCTGGATAACGTCACCATCTGCGGCCACGATCAGCAGGACCACGACGCCAACCTCCAAAAATTCCTCCACACTGCGGCACTCCTCAACCTGACCTACAATAAGGAGAAGCGTGTATTCCGCACGCGCCGCCTCGCCATCCTTGGTTGTATTGTGGAGAACGGGTCATCAGCCCTGACCCCGAACACATGCGTCCCCTCCTGGAACTTCCCCTCCCCACCACCCTCAAAGCACTGAGGAGATGTCTAGTGGGTCCCCAATTATGCGGACAAAGCCCGTCCGCTCATCAAATCCATATCGTTTCCCCTAGCGGCGGAGGCCCGGCTGGCCTTTGACCGCATCAAAGCGGATATCGCGAAGGCTACAATGCACGCCGTAGACGAATCCACCCCATTCCAGGTGGAGAGCGATGCATCTGATTTTGCCCTCGCCGCCACTCTTAACCAGGCGGGCAGACCCGTGGCCTTCTTCTCGCCCACCTTCCAGGGCCCTGAAATTCGACACTCCTCTGTCGAAAAAGAGGCACAAGCCATCGTGGAGGCTGTGCGACACTGGCGCCACTACTTAGCTGGCAAACGGTTCACCCTGCTCGCGGACCAACGGTCCATTGCCTTTATGTTCAGTAACCCGCAGCGGGGCAAAATCAAGAACGATAAGATTTTGAGGTGGAGGATCGAGCTCTCCATCTACAATTATGACATTTTATACCAGCCTGGGAAGCTCAATGAGCCCCCAGACGCCCTATCCCGGGGGACCTGTGGCAGCGCGAACCCAGACCGGTTACAGACCTTCTGCCATCCGGGGGTTACCAGGTTCTTCCATTTCATCAAGGCCCGGAACCTGCCCTATTCCATTGAGGAAGTCAGGTCTGTAACCCGGCACTGCCAAGTCTGCGCGGAGTGCAAGCCGCACTTCTATCGGCCAGACAGAGCGCACCTCATCAAAGTCACCCGCAGTTTCGAACGCCTGAGCGTTGACTTCAAAGGTCCCCTCCCCTCCTCTGACCGCAACATATACTTCCTCAACATCGTTGATGAGTATTCGCGGTTCCTCTTCGCTATTCCCTGCCCGGATATGACCACGGCCACGGTCGTCAGGGCCCTGCACAGCCTCTTCACCCTGATTGGTTTCCCCAGCTATATTCATAGCGACCGGGGTTCCTCTTTTATGAGTGACGAGCTGCGCCAGTACCTACTCTCCAAAGGCATAGCCTCGAGTAGGACCACCAGCCATAGCCCCAGGGGGAACGGACAGGTGGAGAGGAAGATTGTGACAGTCTGGAAAGCCATTTTATTAGCTCTCCGGTCTAAGGGTCTTCCAGTCTCCCGCTGGCAAGAGGTCCTCCCTGATGCGCTACACTCAATTAGGTCACTACTGTGCACGGCTACCAACCCCACCCCTCATGAACGAAAGTTTGTTTTCTCCAGGAAGTCCTCCTCGGGGACCTCACTACCGTCGTGGCTGACGTCCCCTGGCCCTGTCCTGCTCCGGAAGCACGTGCGGACCCATAAGTCAGACCCCCTGGTCGAAACGGTCCAGCCTCTCCACGCCAACCCCCAATACGCCCATGTGGCGTATCATGACGGGTGGGAGGACACGGTCTCCATTCGCGATCTGGCCCCCGCAGGTAATATGTCCCATAGCCCCTCACCCCCAGCTCCCAACGTTGTCCATGATGCACCAGAGTCGCAGCATGCTCATTTAGCCCCCGTGTACGGCACATCTGAGCCCCAGGAGCAGCCTCCACACACCCGGCAGTCTGAAGGCACGACGGACGGCTTCACCGGTTATGGATTGGCGTCTGACCCCTCACCGCGGCCTCCTGAACCGGCACCACGGCTGACATTGCGGCGGTCGCAGCAGCAGATCAAGCCCCCGGAGAGACTGAACTTGTAACTTGAATCAATAAATTGTGACTGTCGTTCCACCACCTCGCCCCCGCCGAACTCTTTTTTAAACAGGGGGTGAATGTGGTGAACCACTGTAATACTGTCTGTGATCTCGAGATCAGACGATCTGGGCCATAGGTCAGTCATGATCATATGCCTGGGTACGCCCCTGCTGCCTCAATCCGGGGCTTCGCCCTCCTCGGGGTTTCAAGGTGGCTGCTCTCCACCCCTTTTGCCTCAGTTCGGGTTAGCCATCGGTTTGGGAGTGCTTCTGTTCTTGTTAATAAAAGCCTGTTGTTTCGCAACATCTAGTCTTTGCGTGAATCAATGGTGTATCACTTGTGACGAAGAATAGATTTTAAAGCACAGCCCTGTGTGAGGTATTTTCTAGTTACCCACTTGATAACAGATTGGGGAATAGCTTCCATTTAACAGAATAAACATCTTTTGCCACAGTGCCTTTTAGGCCTGTGAGATTGCTCTCTGATTTAAAACCATCATTAGTATTAACTCTTATTTCAAAATCATTTCATGCTCTAAAATACCCCAAAATGCAGGGCTACTTTAACCACTGCGACTACACAGTGACGATAGTTGATTGACAGGTCAGTCTACATATTGCTATTTTAATGTGAAGATTCAAATCCTCCGTTAAAATCGTTATCTGTGGACTGACCCATGAACCGACTATTATCACTCTCTCAACTTGGACCAGTTGGGATACAACCTAAAGTCCATAAACATTTGAAAAATGAAATATGTTAGTACTTGACGAGGGTCTTTGAGTGTTCAGGCTTGTATCTGATAATTGAGAAGTTGCTTATGTAGGCTTTATATTCAGTTAGGAAAATTACAGGAAAGAATGAATGTTCAACTGAAGAATATTGTCTGGTAAAAATCATCCTGAAATTCAACACCTTTGTCGAATTTTTGATTAATCCTACTAATCACACATTTATCTCTTTGTAATGCCTGTCTGAGAAGCAAATTGTAAAGCTTGTTCTTTGGCATTGGGAAGCGAAATTAATATGATTTGTTGTCATAGGAACATAGGAAGGAACAGGAGGAAGCCATTCAACCACTTTTCTGCTATTCAGTTAAGGCGGCATGATGGCACAATGGTTAGCACTGCAGCTTCACAGTGTCAGGGACCCAAGTTCAATTCCCAGCTTTGGTCTGTACAGGGTCTGCATGTTCTTTCCGTGTCTGTGTGGGTTTCCTCCCACAGTCCAAAGATGTCCAGGGTTAGGTTGATTGGCCATGCTAAATTGCCCCTTAGTGTCCCGGGATGCATAGATTAGAGGGTAACTTTGAGGGTTACGGGGATAGGACCTGGGCGGGATTGTTGTCAGTGCAAACTTGATGAGCCAAATGGTCTCCTTCTGCACTGTAGATTCTATGATTCTATGATCATGGCTGACCTATGGCCCAGATCTTCTGATCTCGAGATCACAAGACATCAGGAGGTTGTGGACGTCCCACTGTACTGACTCTGTGGGAATTTCCTGGGAATTTTGACTTCTGAAGGGAAACTCCCAGCATCCTCAGAAAAGTGTCTGAAGTTGGAGACTTCGAACAGTTCCCATTTACTTACTTTGATAGTTACCCTGGAAATATTAGACAGAAATATACTCGTCTAATTACTGGGTAGCAGCACAGCTGCCTCTTAGCACTCACTCTGACCACCACCCCCCGCCCCCCTCACTCCACCCCAACTGTCACATAACCTCCTGACATTATAGCTCCCCCTTGACTGCCTTCAACCTGTCCTGACTAGCTCACACCACCTGACTCCCACATGACCTCCTGACCCCTTGACTTTTCCTGACCATTGACTAGCCCCAAACCTGACAACCCCTCCGACCCAACTATCTCTGATCACCTACCTTCTCACCTCACTGTTCCCTAACTACTTGCCACCATCCACACTTTCAACCCCACTGATCGCAGCCACCCTGCCTCCCTGGCTCCCTGCTAATTAATCATCTTGCCCACAATGCCACCCTATCCACCTGCACTGCCACCCAACCAATTTGTCATGCTACAATCTCACCCATTGAACTTCACCCACTCTACCCCCTTAGCTACTCTAATCCCTTATCCACTCTCACCCATTCATCCTCACACCCACATTCACATGGAAATTTAAACTTACGTTAGTTAATACTGGCTGTTTCTGTGCTGATTCTCTAAGCTGCTCTCTGTGATTTTTCCTGCACTGAGGAATTAAGACCACAAGACATAGGAGCAGAATTAGGCCACTCGGCCCATCGAGTCTGCTCTGCCATTCAATCATGGCTGATATTTTTCTCATCCCCATTCTCCTGCTTTTTCCCCATAACCCCTGATCCCCTTATTAATCAAGAACCTATCTATCTCTGTCTTAAAGACACTGAATGACCTGGCCTCCACAGCCTTCTGCGGCAAAGAGTTCCACAGATTCACCACTCTCTGGCTGAAGAAATTATTCCTCATCTCTGTTCAAAAGGATTGTCCCTTTAGCCTGAGGTTGTGCCCTCTGGTTCTAGTTTTTCCTACCAGTGAAAACATCCTCTCTACGTCCATTCTATCCAGGCCTTACAGTATTCTGTAAGTTTCAGTAAGATCCCCCCCTCATCCTTCTAAACTCCAATGAGTACAGACCTAGAGTCCTCAACCGTTCCTCGTATGACAAGCTCTTCATTCCAGGGATCATTCTTGTGAGCCTCCTCTGGACCCTTTCCAAGGCCAGCACATCCTTTCTTAGATATGGGACACAAAACTGCTCACAATACTCCAAATGGGGTCTGACCAGAGCCTTATACAGCCTCAGAAGTACATCCCTGCTCTTGGATTCTAGCCCTCTCGACATGAATGCTAACATTGCATTTGCCTTCCTAACTGCTGAGTGAACCTGCACATTAACCTTAAGAGGATCTTGAACAATGACTCCCAAGTCCCTTTGTGTTTCTGATTTCCTAAGCTTTTTCACATTTAGAACATAGTCTATGCCTCCATTCCTCCTTTCAAAGTGCATAACTTCACACTTTTCCACATTGTATTCCATCTGCCACTTCTTTGCCCACTCTCCTAACCTGTCCAAGTCCTTCTGTAGCCCCCCTGCTTCCTCAATACTATCTGCCCCTCTACATATCTTTGTATCATCTGCAAATTTAGCAACAGTGCCTTCAGTTCCTTCCTCCAAATCGTTAATGTATATTGTGAAAAGTTGTGGTCCCAGCACTGATCCCTGAGGCACACCACTAGTCACCAGCTGCCATCCTGAAAAAGACCCCTTTATCCCCACTCTCTGCCTTCTGCCAGTCAGCCAATCTTCTATCCATGCCAGGATCTTACCCTTAACACCATGGGCTCTTAACTTCTTTAACAGTCTGCTATGCAGCACCTTGTCAAAGGCCTTCTGGAAATCTAAATTAATTACATCCACTGGTTCTCCTTTATCTAACTTCCTTGTTACCTCCTCAAAGAACTCAGACAGATTTGTCAGACATGACCTCTGATGCGCGATTAAATCACTCGGGAGGCTAGATTGTACCCGGGGAATAAAGGCTTTTATTACTAACAAGAAAGGAGCACACTATATACAATACAATCCCAGACTAAAGGGTCACCAGGCAGTGCAGTGACCTTTATACTTCTCCAGGTAGGCGGAGCCAACTGGAGTGTACCACAGAACAATATCAACAGGTAGAACAGCCCAACCCTAACCCCAATAGTGACAACAGTAACATATCTACAAATACCCACAGTGCTGAACATCTATGGTTCAGTACTCATAATGGTAACCAACTATGGTTCACCACAACCTCCCCTTGACAAAGCCGTGCTGACTCAGTCCTACTTTATCATGCACTTCCAAGTATTCTGCGATCTCATCTTTAATAATGGACTCTAAAATCTTGCCAATGACCGAAGTCAGGCTAACCAGCCTATAATTTCCCATCTGCTGCCTCCCTCCCTTTTTAAACAGCGGTATTACATTAACTACTTTCCAGTCCTCTGGTACCCTCCCTGCCTTCAGTGATTCTTGAAAGATCACCACCAATGCCTTCACAATTTCCTTAGCTATCTCTTTTAGAACCCTGGGGTGTAGTCCAATGGGTCCAGGTGATTTATCCATCTTCAGGCCTTTCAGTTTCCCCAGAAACTTCTCCTTAGTGATGGCCTTAGTGATTGCTTTTCCATTGTGGATTGGAAGTCGACATCTTTCCCACATATCCAGGTAATGGGGTATCTGCTCAAGATTGGACACTGGGGCTCCAAATCTGATGGGAGATTTTGTGCCTAATTGTAACTTTATCCTTCTGCCTTAATTCAACAGCTCCTAATTCTCCCACCTGATAAAAATCTATTCAACTCATTTTTTAAAAATGTGAATTGACCCTCAGCCACGGGTTTTTGGGGGCAGATATCTCGATTTCTACTCTGTGTGGCATCACCCTGACCAGCCAAGCTCAAATTTAAAGGTTAGGCCCTTTAATCCAGACTCCTCACCAGAGGAAATAGTTTCTCACAATCGACCCTGTCAAATACTTTAAATCATCCAAACTACCCCAATTAGATCAGCCTTCTTTGAATCAATATAAGGTAAATCAATAGAAAACTGTCAGAAGAGACAACTGTAGGAATAGAAAACTATAAAAGGATAATCAGTGACTAATACTCCTCAATATTGCCAGCAGAAAATCAAAACATAGAAATCTTTAAAGCGCACAGGTGATCTAATGTGGTAAAATATATAGATAACAGCAAGATACTTGCTCAGGAATCAATGTAGGGCACACTAAATATATTCGAATACCCACAGTGATGGTTATAAATGGGTCAGTCATTGCCAAATGAAGATAAATGTACAAAAGCTCAGAGGTAAACTGGTGTGTGTTTGAGTGTGAGTGATTGTGTGTCCGTGTGTCAGCGTTGTGTGAGTGTGTGTCTGAGTGTGTGAGCTTGTGTGAGTGATTGTGTGTGAGTGACTGTGTGAGTGTGAGACAAAGTGTGTGTGTGTGTGAGAGAGAGAGAGATTGTGCATGTGAGTGTATTAGTGTGAGTGAGTGTATTTGTGTGTGTGTGCATGTGTGTCAGCGTGTGCATGTGTGTGTGTGTGTGTGTGTGTGTGTGTGTGAGTGTATTTGTGTGTGTGTATGTGTGAGTGATTGTGTGTGTGTATGTGTGAGTGATTGTGTGTGTGTATGTGTGAGTGATTGTGTGCGTGACAGAGTACGGGAGAAATTTCCATGGGGACTGTAACTGGCAGAACAGAAAGTTCGGCAGACCATGCAAAGGTGTGTTGATCTTGGGTATGAACTTCCGGCCTTGATGCGAGTGCAGCCAGGAAGTCCAGTCCTGTGTGAGAATGTGTGAGTGACTGTGTGTGTGAGTGACTCTGTGCGAGTGTGAGACAGAGTGTGTGTGTGTGAGTGAGTATGTGAGTGATTGTGTGTGTGAGAGATTGGGTACGTGTGAGTGAGTGTATTTGTCAGTGCATGTGTGAGTGTATTTGTGTGTGTATGTGTATGTGTATGTCTGTGAGTGTATGTGGGTGCGTGTTTGTGTATGTGTTTGTTCGTGTATATGACAGAGTTTCTTTGTGTGTGCATATTGTAAGTGTTTGTGTGTGTGTATGGCCAGGATTCTCCCAAAAAAATTCTAAGTTCCCAACGTGCGAGAAAATGGGAGTAAATCCCGCTGGTTTTTTTTAGCTTGATTTCCAGAATGAATCTCTGACACTCTGTGCATCACAGAGTGCCTTAGCGTGGTTTACTCTGGAAATCGGGGGCGGAGCCTATTCCCACCCGAGAGGCTGGCAGCATAGTGCCGAGCAGATCACTGCGCCTGCTCCGATCTGTCAGTGTGGAGATCGGCGCATGCGCAGTGCCCACCCATTGTCAGCCTCCAGATCACTGGCCAGCCCTGCAATCCCCCCATCACTGGAAGCCAAGGAAACATCACCGCAGGAAACCCGCAAAATGGCTGCCGCTGATGTCTCCCAGCCTGCTGCACTACAAAAGCAGTGCAGCAGGCTTGGAGAATCGCCCCCTATATGTATGTGTGAGTGAATGTGTGTTTATGTATGTGTGTCATGGTGTGAGTATGTTTATATATGTGTGTCACAGTGTGTGTGACAGTGTGTATCATCATATCATAGAATCTCTGCAGTGCAGAAAAAGACCATTTGGCCCATCGAGCCTGCACCGACAACAATCACACCCAGGCCCTATGTAATCCCATGATTCACCCTGCGACTCCCGCTGATATTAAGAGGCAATTTAGTATAGCCAATCAACCTAATCTGCACATCTTTGGACTGTGGGAGGAAACCGGAGCACCCGAAGAAAACCCACACAGACACGGAGATAATGTGCAAACTCCACACAGGCAGTGACCCAAGCCGGGAATCAAACCCAGGTCCCTGGCACTGTAAATTTATTGCCCATCCGTAGTTGCCCTTGAGAAGATGGTGAGCTGCCTTCCTGAACCACTGCAGTCCCTGAGGTGTAGGTACACTCGCAGTGCTGTTCGGCAGTGTCCAGGATTTTACATAAGAACATAAGAAATAGGAGCAGGAGTAGGCCACCCAGCCCCTCAAGCCTGCTCTGCCATTCAATAAGATCATGGCTGATCTGATAGTGCGTTCAGTTCCACTTACCCACCCGCTCCCCATAACCCTTAATTCCCTTAATGGTTAAAAATCTATCTATCTGTGACTTAAACACATTTAACGAGGTAGCCTCTACTACTTCATTGGGCAAAGAATTCCAAAGATACACTACCCTCTGGGAGAAGAAGTTCCTCCTCAACTCTGTTCTAAATTGACTCCCCCGTATTTTGAGGCTATGCCCCCTAGTTCTTGTTTCCATTGTAAGTGGAAATAGCCTCGCTGCTTCTACCCTGTCTAGCCCCTTCATTATCTTATATGTCTCTATAAGATCTCCCCTCAACCTTCTAAACTCCAATGAGTACAGGCCCAGTCTACTCAATCTCTCCTCATTAGCGAACCCCCTCATCTCCGGAATCAACCTGGTGAACCTCCTCCGTACCCCCTCCAAAGCTAATATATCCTTTCTCAAATAAGGGGACCAAAATTGTACACAGTACTCTAGGTGCGGCCTCACCAGTACCCTGTACAGTTGCAGCATGACCTCCCTGCTTTTAAACTCCATCCCTCTCGCGATAAAGGTCAACATTCCATTTGCCTTCTTGATTACCTGCTGCACCTGCAAACTGAGTTTTTGTGATTCATGCACAAGGACCCCCAGGTCCATAGTAGCATGTTGTAATTTTTCACCGTTTAAATAATAATCCATTTTACTATTATTCCTTCCAAAGTGGATAACCTCACACTTACCAACGTTATACTCCATCTGCCAGATCCTTGCCCATTCACTTAGCCTATCCAAATCTCTCTGCAGACTCTCTGTGTCCCCCACGCAATTTGCTTTCCCACTCATCTTTGTGTCATCCGCAAACTTTGTTACCCTACACTCGGTCCCCTCCTCCAGATCGTCTATGTATATGGTAAATAGTTGAGGCCCCAGCACCGATCCCTGCGGCACGCCACCAGTCACTGATTGCCAACCGGAAAAGCACCCATTTATTCCGACTCTCTGCTTTCTGTTAGATAGCCAATCCTCAATCCACGCTAACACTTTATCCCCAACTCCGTGTACCTTTATCTTATGCAGCAACCTTTTGTGAGGCACCTTATCGAATGCCTTCTGGAAATCTAAATACACCACATTCACCGGTTCCCCTCTGTCAACCGCACTCGTTATATCCTCAAAAAATTCCAGTAAATTAGTCAAACATGACTTTCCCTTCATGAGTCCATGCTGCGTCTGCTTGATTGAACCATTCTTTTCCAGGTGTCCTGCTATTTCTTCCTTAATGATAGATTCCAGCATTTTCCCAACTACGGATGTTAAGCTAACCGGCCTGTAGTTACCTGCCTTTTGTCTACCTCCTTTTTTAAACAGTGACGTTACATTAGCTGTTTTCCAATCAGCTGGCACCTCCCCAGAGTCCAGTGAATTTTGATAAATTACAACTAATACATTTGCTATTACTTCTGCAGTTTCTTTTAGTACCCTGGGATGCATTCCATCCAGACCAGGGGACTTGTCTACCTTTAGTCCCATTAGCCTACCCAGCACTACCTCTTTAGTAATAGTGATCATTTTAAGGTCCTCACCCCCTACAGTCCCACAACCGTCAATTTTCGATAAGCTATTTGTGTCCTCCACTGTGAAGACCGACACAAAAAACTTGTTTAAGGCCTCGGCCATTTCCTCGTTTCCTATTATTAAATCCCCCTTCTGATCTTCTAAGGGACCAACATTTACTTTAGCTACTCTTTTCCATTTTATATATTTGTAAAAACTTTTACTATCAGTTTTTATATTTTGTGCTAGTTTACTTTCATAATCTATTTTTAATTTCTTTATTGCTTTCTTAGTAGTTCTTTGTTGTTTTTTAAAGCCTTCCCAATCTTCTAGTTCCCCACTAATTTTGGCCACTCTGTATGCATTGGTTTTTAATATGATACTCTCCTTTATTTCCTTAATTATCCAAGGCTGGTTATCCCTTTTCTTACATTCCTTCTTTTTCACTGGAATATATTTTTGCTGAGTACTGAGAAAAATCTCCTTAAAAATCCTCCACTGTTCCTCAACCGTCCCACCAATTAGTCTGTGTTCCCAGTCTACATTTTGATCCAGGAACAGTGAAAAAACAGCAATATTTTCCCAAGTAAGGATGGTGAGTGACTTGAAGGGAACCTTCAGGTCGTGGTGTTCCCAAGTATCTGCTGTTCTAGTCCTTCTAGATGGTAGTGGCCATGACTTTAGAAGGTGCTACCTAAGGAACCTTGATGAGTTCCTGCAGTGCATCATGTAGATGGTACACACTACTGCCACTGTTCATCGGTGGTAGAGGGACTAAATGTTTGTGCAAAGAGTAGCAATCAAGTGGGCTACTTTGTTCTGGATGTGTTGAGCTTCTTGAGTTTTGTTGGAGCTGCACTCATCCAGGCAAGTGGAGAGTATTCCATCACACTCCTAACTTGCTCTTTGTAGATGGTGGACAGGTTTTGGGGAGTCAGTGAGGTGAGTTACTCACTGCAGGATTCCTAGCCTTTGACCTGCTCTTATAACCACAGTATTTATATGGCTAGTCCAGTTCAGTTTCTGGTCAATGCTAACCCTCAGGACGTTGATAGTGGGGATTCAGTGATGGTAATGCCATTGAATATCAACGTGTGATGGTTAGATCCTTTCTTGTTGGAAATGACCATTGCCTAACATTTGTGTGGCGTGAATATCATTTTCCATTTGTCAGCCCAAGCCTGGATACTGTGTGGGTGAGTGTGTGTGTGTGTGAATGTGTGTAATGGTCTATATGAGTGTGTGTGTGTGCACATGAAATAGAATGTCTGTGAGAGAGTGTGTGAGTGTATGTGTGGTTGCATGTGTTTAGGGGTTTGTGTGTGGGTGTCTGTCGGTATATGCGGCTGTGTGCCTAGCTGCCTTTATCTCCGTATTGAACGTAATCTTTCCTCATTTTTTGCTGATTTGTCTTTCTCCTGGCTCAGTATCCTGGGGACTTTGGCTGCCACATATTTAACCATTATGGTCGTTGTGAAATTCTACCTGATGAAAGAATCCAATTCCATTCCCGGACATCACAGCTCCAGGTAAGGATGAACGAAACTCAGGGCGTCGCATAGAATCAATGGTAACTATTGTTAGAATGCTTAACAATCTATTGAATTGTTATTTAATAATGTAGCTATGTCATTTTTAACAGCATATCAGAGAAACAGCAAAGATTCTCATCCAGAGCAAATTATCTTTAATGTTTTTGATTGTTCTGGCACAGCGTTTGAACAATGTGTGTTGTCTTTATCATTAGAAATTAATCCTTAGTGATTCTCATTTTACGTCCAATGCTCTCTATCCCCAGAGGTCTTTATAAAGTAGTAGATTGTCACAAAGCGATAGTGTGTTAGACATCGGATACCCAATCATAGATACAAAAGAGCAGAAGTACGCCATTCAGCCCCTAGATCCTGTTTCACTGTTCAATTATCTTATAGCCAATCAATATCTACATTGCAGCAACTGCCTTGATTCTATCATGCTTGAATACCTTTGTCTAAAGCAATATTTAATCAATCTATAAAACTGCACTCTGGATTTTTTTATTGTACAGTAAGAAGTCTCACAACACCGGGTTAAAGTCCAACCGGTTTATTTGGTAGCACAAGCCACAAGCTTTCGGAGCACTGCCCTTTCATCAGGTGAGTGGGAGTTCTGTTCACAAACAGGGCATATATAGATACAAACTCAATTTACAAAATAATGGTTGGAATGCGAGTCTTTACAGGTAATCAAGTCTTAAAGGTACAGACAATGTGAGTGGAGAGAGGGTTAAGCAGGGGTTAAAGAGATGTGTATTGTCTCCAGCCAGGACAGTTAGTGAGATTTTGCAAGCCCAGGCAAGTCGTGGGGGTTACAAATAGTGTGACATGAACCCATGATCCCGGTTGAGGCCATCCTCATGTGTGCAGAACTTGGCTATCAGTTTTTGCTCAGCAATTCTGCATTGCGTGTTGTGAAGGCCGCCTTGGAGAACGCTTACCCGAAGATCAGAGGCTGAATGCCCGTGACTGCTGAAGTGTTCCCCAACAGGAAGAGAACACTCCTGCCTTGTGATTGTTGAGCAGCGTTCATTCATCCATTGTCGTAGTGTCTGCATGGTTAACTTTAGGATAGTAATGGACAAGGATGAGTGCTGTCCTACGGGCAGGGTGCTAAATTGGGGGAAGGCTGACTATAGCCGGATTAGGCAGGAATTGGTGGATGTTGATTGGGAGAGGATGTTCGAGGGTAAGTCCGCGTCTGGCATGTGGGAGTCTTTTAAGGAACTATTGATAAGGCTGCAGGATAGGCATGTGCCTGTAAAAAGGAAAGATAGGAAAGGTAGGATTCGTGAGCCGTGGATAACCAGGGAAATTGAGGATCTGATTAAAATGAAAAGGGAGGTGTACGTTAAGTCCAGGCAACTGAAAACAGATGGAGCTCTGGAGGAATACAGAGAGAGTAGGAAAGAACTCAAACGGGGAGTTAGAAGGGCAAAAAGAGGTCACGAGATGTTCTTGGCAGGCAGGATTAAGGAGAATCCTAAGGCATTCTATTCATACATTAGGAACAAAAGAGTTGTCAGGGAGAAAATCGGACCTCTCAGGGACAAAGGAGGGGAATTATGCTTAGAACCCAAGGGAATAGGGGAGATCCTAAATGAATACTTTGCATCGGTATTCACGAAGGAGAGGGACGTGTTAACCGGGAGTGTCTCGGAGGGAGGTGTTGACCCGTTAGAGAAAATCTCCATTACAAGAGAGGAAGTGTTAGGTTTTTTAGGGAACAGTAAAACTGACAAAGTCCCAGGGCCTGATGGCAACTATCCTCGACTGCTCAGGGAGACGAGAGATGAAATTGCTGGGCCTCTGACGGAAATCTTTGTTGCTTCTTTGGACACGGGTGAGGTCCCTGAGGATTGGAGGATAGCGAATGTGGTCCCGTTGTTTAAGAAGGGTAGCAGGGATAACCCAGGAAATTATAGGCCGGTGAGCTTGACGTCCGTGGTAGGGAAGTTGTTGGAGAGGGTTCTTAGAGACAGGATGTATGCGCATTTAGAACGGAACAATCTCATTAGTGACAGACAGCATGGTTTTGTAAGAGGGAGGTCGTGCCTTACAAATTTGGTGGAGTTTTTTGAGGAAGTGACAAAAACGGTTGACGAAGGAAGGGCCGTGGATGTCGTCTATATGGATTTCAGTAAGGCATTTGACAAAGTCCCACATGGCAGGTTGGTTAAGAAGGTTAAGGCTCATGGGATACAAGAAGAAGTGGCTAGATGGGTGGAGAACTGGCTTGGCCATAGGAGACAGAGGGTAGTGGTCGAAGGGTCTTTTTCCGGCTGGAGGTCTGTGACCAGTGGTGTTCCGCAGGGCTCTGTACTGGGACCTCTGCTATTTGTGATATATATAAATGATTTGGAAGAAGGTGTAACTGGTGTAATCAGCAAGTTTGCGGATGACACGAAGATGGCTGGACTTGCGGATAGCGAAGAGCATTGTCGGGCAATACAGCAGGATATAAATAGGCTGGAAAATTGGGCGGAGAGGTGGCAGATGGAGTTTAATCCGGATAAATGCGAAGTGATGCATTTTGGAAGAAATAATGTAGGGAGGAGTTATACAATAAATGGCAGAGTCATCAGGAGTATAGAAACACAGAGGGACCTAGGTGTGCAAGTCCACAAATCCTTGAAGGTGGCAACACAGGTGGAGAAGGTGGTGAAGAAGGCATATGGCATGCTTGCCTTTATAGGATGGGGTATAGAGTATAAAAGCTGGAGTCTGATGATGCAGCTGTATAGAACGCTGGTTAGGCCACATTTGCAGTACTGCGTCCAGTTCTGGTCACT
Organism: Mustelus asterias; assembly: GCF_964213995.1. Classification (NCBI taxonomy): domain Eukaryota; kingdom Metazoa; phylum Chordata; class Chondrichthyes; order Carcharhiniformes; family Triakidae; genus Mustelus; species Mustelus asterias. The sequence continues at coordinate 67,366,007 of NC_135804.1, read as the reverse complement.
GCACTACCAGAAGGACGTGGAGGCGTTAGAGAGAGTGCAGAGAAGGTTTACCAGGATGTTGCCTGGTATGGAGGGTCTTAGTTATGAGGAGAGATTGGGTAGACTGGGGTTGTTCTCCTTGGAAAGATGGAGAATGAGGGGAGATCTAATAGAGGTGTACAAGATTATGAAGGGTATAGATAGGGTGAACAGTGGGAAGCTTTTTCCCAGGTCGGAGGTGACGATCACGAGGGGTCACGGGCTCAAGCTGAGAGGGGCGAAGTATAACTCAGATATCAGAGGGACGTTTTTTACACAGAGGGTGGTGGGGGCCTGGAATGCGCTGCCAAGTAGAGTGGTGGAGGCAGGCACGCTGACATCGTTTAAGACTTACCTGGATAGTCACATGAACAGCCTGGGAATGGAGGGATACAAACGATTGGTCTAGTTGGACCAAGGAGCGGCACAGGCTTGGAGGGCCAAAGGGCCTGTTTCCTGTGCTGTACTGTTCTTTGTTCTTTGTCTCCCCAATGTACCATGCCTCGGGACATCCATTCCTACAACGTATCAGGTAGACAATGTTGGCCAGCTGCAACTGCCTCAGTACTCAACGCCGACAACTGCCAATCTCCAGATGCAATGTTACAACTCATCCGCTTCATCCTGGACCATAATGTCTTCACCTTCAACAACCAGTTCTTCATCTAGACACGCGGAACCGCCATGGGGACCAAATTCGCACCTCAATATGCCAACATCTTTATGCACAGGTTGGAACAAGATCTCTTCACCGCACAGGACCTTCAGCCAATGCTGTACATCAGATACATCGATGACATTTTCTTCCTTTGGATTCATGGCGAACAATCACTGAAACAACTATATGATGACATCAACAAGTTCCATGCCACTATCAAACTCACCATGGACTACTCTCCGGAATCGGTTGCATTCTTGGACACACGTATCTCCATCAAGGACGGTCATCTCAGCACCTCACTGTACCGCAAGCCTACAGATAACCTCACGATGCTCCACTTCTCCAGCTTCCACCCTAAACATGTTAAATAAGCCATCCCCTACGGACAAGCCCTCCGTATACACAGGATCTGCTCAGATGAGGAGGATCATAACAGACACCTACAGATGCTGAAAGATGCCCTCATAAGAACAGGATATGGCGCTTGACTCATCGACCAACAGTTCCGACGCGCCACAGTGAAAAACCGCATTGACCCCCTAGAAGACAAACACGGGACACGGTGGACAGAGTACCCTTTGTCATCCAGTACTTCCCTGGAGCAGAGAAGCTATGACATCTTCTCCGGAGCCTTCAGCATGTCATCGATGAAGACGAACATCTTGCCAAGGCCATCCTCACATCCCCACTTCTTGCCTTCAAACAACCGCACAACCTCAAAAAGATCATTGTCCGCAGCAAACTACCCAGCCTTCAGGAGAACACGATGTCACACGGCCCTGCCACAGCAACCTCTGCAGGACGTGACGGATCATCGACACGGATGCCATCATCTCACGTGAGAACACCATCCACCAGGTACACGGTACATACTCTTGCAACTCGGCCAACGTTGTCTACCTGATACATTGCAGGAAAGGATGTCCCGAGGCATGGTACATTGGGGAGACCGTGCAGATGCTACAACAACGGATGAATGAACGCTGCTCAACAATCACAAGGCAGGAGTGTTCTCTTCCTGTTGGGGAACACTTCAGCGGTCACGGGCATTCAGCCTCTGATCTTCGGGTAAGCGTTCTCCAAGGCGGCCTTCACAACACATGACAACACAGAATCGCTGAGCAAAAACTGATAGCCAAGTTCCGCACACATGAGGACGGCCTCAACCGGGATCTTGGGTTCATGTCACACTATTTGTAACCCCCACGACTTGCCTGGGCTTGCAAAATCACACTAACTGTCCTGGCTGGAGACAATACACATCTCTTTAACCTGTGCTTAACCCTCTCTCCACTCACATTGTCTGTACCTTTAAGACTTGATTACCTGCAAAGACTCGCATTCCAACAATTATCTTGTAAATTGAGTTTGTATCTATATATGCCCTGTTTGTGAACAGAACTCCCACTCACCTGATGAAAGGGCAGTGCTCCTGTGGCTTGTGCTACCAAATAAACCTGTTGAGACTTCTTACTGTGCCTACCCTAGTCCAACGCCGGCATCTCCACATCTTTTTATTGTAGCAGACACTTTAGGTCATGAAGGGCTCCATTCAGTGAAGACAGGATCTCTCTCTGACAGTGTCATTCCAGCCTCAGGAATAGGCTGAATGAAAGCCAGAAGAATGGAGATAAGATGAAGTGATGTCTGAAAGGAGGAGCAATGAACAAAGCAATAGAAGGAGAAATAATGGAGTGAAAGTAATGACAGAATGAGAGACAGAATGATGGACAGAGAGGAAGATTGAGAGAGAGGACAATGGAGTGAGAGCAAGAATGATGGAGTGAGAGCAAGAATGATGGAGTGAGAGAGAGGACGATGGAGCCAGGGAGCGGGAACGGTGGAGCAAGGGAGAGGGAACGATGGAGCGAGGAAGAGGGAAGCAGTGAGAAGGGGGAATGATAGAGTGAGAGTGGGAAATGAAGTAATAGAGGGAGAAAGATAAATTGACTGTCCTGCATGTAAAAAGGTCACATTTATATATCATATCTCCCTTATTCCATGCCAGGTACTCATTCCAAGTACCATTTTGTTTCATTCCCTCAGTGTTTCTTCATGGACAGCTATGTTCACAGTTGTACCAACAATCTGCTTTGGATTCCAGGTAAGAGAGCCATAGCTGAGGTGTCATGGTGAATGTTCTATCTAGCACCGAAATATCATGCTCCAATAGGGTTGGCCCCTGCCAGTGGTAAGTCTGGACTCCACATTCTGTATCTTTGACAACATTAACTCCTTGGCTGAAGGGTCCAGTTCATGTGTAAAGCGAGTGTCCCTTGTTCACAGGTTGGTCAGGATATGAACAGCTGAGTGGTAAATGGCTCACCCCCCTCACCCCAAAATAGCCACTGGAGTTAAAGAATTCTACATTGTAATGACAGTCTGTGCACAAAACAATTCTTCTCACTTCACTAGTCATTCTCCAAGTGGCAATCCACATTCTATGCCTCTAATTGGTGGTGAATATCCTCAGGGGTGGGGTCTCCCCAATTGAGAACAATGTCTGCACAAAAACTTCAGACAACCAGCAAGGTGAGGGGGGTGGGGGATCGGGTGGCTGAATTACAATCCTCCCAAAAACCAATCCACTATCAAAGTCTCAGTAACTAATGGAAGAACACGCAAAGTAGTTTTAAAACATATTTCCATCTGATGCCAGTGTTAGCCAGCATTGAACATTTGCCAATCCCTTTGGATGACCATTGATGTGATGGATAGATCAGCAAGGATTCCCTGAGGTGGAAAATCAGTGCCATCTGATTGGGATTGGTGTTATCTAATTGGGATTTGTGTTATCTAATTGGGATTGGTGCTATTTGATTGGATTTGGTGCCATCTGGTTGGCCTAGATGTTACCTGAGGGGTAGAAAGGTCAGTGATTTATTTTGGAAATATTTAATGTCTGATAGCGTCTGCAGTAGTCCCAGAAATAACTCCAATTTTTCATTTGTGCTTCAACCTCACACCTCATGTCTCCACATTGATTATATGCACCAAACGGTACAGCAGTTTCCACCAGCTTTGGTGCCGGCATTCATATTCTTTTACCTGAAGTTCAGTTGTAGCATTCTCTCCTTGGGGTCAGTAGATCACATGATTAAGCCCACTTCTGAGTCTCGAGCAGATTATTGAGGTGGGCACACATTGTCTGGTACTAAGAGTGTGCTGAGTTTTTGGCAGGTGCCATTTCTCATTAACCATCTTCACTCTCAGGTAGACATCAAAGATCCCACAGTGCCATTTGGAAAAGAGTGGGTCATTCTCCTCAGCACTCTAATTATGATTAATTCCCCAAAAAACATCATCAAAGCAAGATTATCTGGACATTGTCTTATTGCTGTTTTTTGAAGCTAGCAAAAGTCGCTCAAGTTCTTAAGAAGGGACAAAATGAATTTTGAGAGAAAACTTGCACGTAGCATAAAAACAAACAGTAAGAGTTTCGGTATATATATATAATATGAAGCAGGTGGCTGAGATAAATATGGGACCTCTACCAAATGAGGTGGGTGAAGTGATAACAGCAAAAAAGAAATGGCGGATATGCTAAATAGTTCCTTTTACATCAGTCTTCACTGTGAAAGACATTGCAAATATCCCTAAGATATCAGATGGGCTGATTTCAAATAGCATGGTAGAACTCACCAAAGTCCCAATCACAAGGGATAGAGTATTAGAGAAACTCAAAAAGCTAGAGGCAGACAAGTTGCCAGGACCCAATGAATTGCATGCTAAAGGTTTAATGGAGCTGGCTGCAGAGATAGTGGACCCATTGGTTGAAATGTTTCATAACTTGCTAAATTCTGGGAGGGTACCAGAAGTTTGGAAAACAGCCAATGTGATTCCCTTGTTCAAAAAGGAAGAAGGGAGGGAACTATAGCTCAGTTAGTTTAACATCTTTTATTTGCAAGTCGCTGGAGTCAATAATCAAAGAGAAATAGCTAATCATTTAGGAAAGCTGAATATAATCAACCGAGCCAACTTGGTTTAATGAAAGGTAAATCGTGTTTGACAAATTTGCTCAAATTCTTTGAGGGTACAATAGAGAGAGTAGATAGAGGGGAACCAGAGATGTAGTGTATTTAGATATACAAAAGGCATTTGAAAAGATGCCACGTAAGGGGTTGGTGCATAAAGTAACAGTCCATCGAACTGGAGGAAGTGTGTTAGCATGGATTGAAAACTGGCTATCACATAGAAAACAGAGTTGGAATAAATGGATCCTTTTCAGAGTGGAAAGATGTAACCACTGGAGTGCCACAGGGATCAGTTCTTGGCCTGCAATTGTTCACTATTTACATTCATGACCTGAAGGAAGGAATAGAATTTAAGATTTGCAAATTTTCTAATGATACGAAGATAGGTTGAAGGATATTATGTTTCTGCATGGAATATAGCTGAACGAAAACCTGGCAAATGAATTTAATGTGAGGAAGTGTGAGGTCATGCACTTCACTTGGAGAAATCAAAAGGCAGATTATCATCTAAATGGAGAGAGACTGCAGGTGAGTGAAGTGCAGAGGGATCTAAATGTTCTTCTGCATGAATCACAAAAAACTAACAAGCAAATCCAACAAGTAGTTAAGAAGGCAAATGACATTTTGGCGTTTATTGCAAAGCAGTTGGAGTTTAGAAATAGGAAGGTTTTGTTGCAATTGTACAGGATGTTAGTGAGGCTTCACCTGGAATACTACATGCAGTTTTAATCCCCTTTCCTAAAAAATGATATAGTAACATTGGGGGCAGTCCAAAAGAGATTCACCAGGCTAATTCCTGGGATGAGATGGTTGTCCTATCAAGAGAGACTAAATAGTCTGGATCTGTATCCCTTGGAGTTCAGAACAGTGAGGGGTGACCCTATTCACAAATGTAAGTTCCTTAGGGGGCTTGACAGGATAGATGATATGTTTTCACTAGCGGGAAAGTCTCGAAAAAGGTTGACATAGCTGCAAGATAAAGGAGACTGAGGTGCATAGAAACTTCTTCTTGTAGAAGGTGGTGAATCTCTGGAATTCTCCGCCCCAAAGGGTGGTGGAGGCTGGATAACTAGAAGTATTCAAAGTGGAGGTGGACAAGTATTTGATAGATTGAGAAAGGGAGGGCTATGGGAAAATGGCACAGAAAAGGAGTTGAGGTCGGCCTAAACCAGCCATGGTTGTATTGAGTGATGGGGCAGGCTTAAAGGGCCTGATGGCTTATTTCTGCTTCTATTTCTTGTGTGTAGATGTTGGCTGATGTGTTTTCCACATTACAACAGCGCCACAAAAATACTACCCTGACATCAAAAGCTGTTCAGAATATTTTGAGGAGGTAAAAGGTGCCATATAAATCATAGATAGATCATAGAAACCCTACAGTACAGAAAGAGGCCATTCGGCTCATCGAGTCTGCACCGACCACAATCCCGCCCAGGCCCTACCCCCATATCCCTACATATTTTAACCCGCTAATCCACGCATCCCAGGACACTAAGGGGCAATTTTTAGCATAGCCAATCAACCTAACCCGCACATCTTTGGACTGTGGGAGGAAACCGGAGCACCCGGAGGAAACCCACGCAGATACGAGGAGAATGTGCAAACTCCACACAGACAGATAAATGCAACTTATTTCTTTCTTTCTCATTCATGGTACAAATCCCACTGAATGTAAAGTAAGACACTGAGGTCAGTATTTGTTAGCTAGGGAAGTATTTCTGATCGGAAAGTCTGACAAGATGCATATGAAGTAAATAGCTGTCTATTTTCAGTGTTCTGATTCAGATCCCTGTGTCTATGTTCCAGTGTCATGAAGCTAGTGTCGCAATCTATAGCAGCATGCAAAACAGGAAGCTATCCCACTGGATCCTCATCTCTGTGCTCTCCATGATCGCATGTCTTCTCATTTACTCGATCACAGGTAAACAAAACTCAGCAACAAATCATTGCGTTGTCTCTTCATCCTAGTCCTGTGGGTTATCACTTCTTAAAACAAAATGCTAGACTGCTCAATAGCTCAATGGGTAAATGCCCAACTCAGGATGATCCAGATTCTCCTGGACTACAATGTGTTAGGCCCCCATCTTCAATCTGCAATGACAACAGAGTTGGAATGATCGTTTGGTTTCTGAGGGGAAGATTCTGCCTGGAAACATTGCCTACATTGAGAGTGGTCTTCAGCTAAAAACAGAATCAGACATGGTGACGGTACATTCCATAGAGACGTAGCCTGCTGACAACCACACAAGGAACAGCCACAAGGCTGCGCCAACTGTAGGCATGACATATATCCCTAGAGACCCTTCCCTCATGGGGAGATATAGTCTTGTTCAGCACAGTGACAGTATGGCTATCAATACTGGTGATGTCGAGGGTGAGAGTAATTGTGTGTAATACAGGTGATGATGAAGTTGAAAGAGGCATTAGTGGTGCTGGTGAGGGTTGTTGTACCTGTTAATTCTCAGATACTTTCGACCAGTTTGCTTACTCCAATGTTTTACCCCAGTGCCCTTATTTGCAAGATGGACAAAGGACAAACGCAAGTAAAGGTTCAACAAGTTTATTAATAATAACACTATTAACCCTTAAATTACTCACATAAAACAAGAGGATACCCCAGATTCAAGTATACAACCCGCAAAGCTGGTTTGGTTAAACTGCAGGCTCGATTCTCTGAGTCCCTCTGGTCTGTCGTCACAAAGGTGAGTCTCGATGGCAGCTTCTTCCTTCCTTCCTTCTCTGGTCAGTCTTCTGAATGGTCAAGGTCGCCTCCCTCGTCGAGTCTTCGCTGCTGGTGTGTCTGAGATGTGTACCTTTATCCCCCTGCCTGTTTGCCTTTCCAGAAACTTCTCTGGCTTCCGGCCAATGAGGTCCCAGGAGGGGGTTCCAATACCCATTGGGTTTCTTGATGTCTGCCTGACAGGACACCAGGGTCCGCCCCCAGGTGTCCATCTCCATGTTGTTGTTTACATGTAACCTGTTGTCAGATAAGGTACTCTCAGTGACAGAAAGTCTGGCCGATCTGGGCTTCTAACAATAGGCCGGTGCATTTCAATGGGGTGCGATGATCTCCTGTTGGGTCTCAATAGAGTGCAACGACCTTTGATGGGTGATTGATGGGTCAGGCCCAGACATGTTTGTGTATTTGCCCAAGGTTTGACTGTGTTTGATTTTAATGTGCCCAATTCTTTAATTTAGGATATCCAATTTAATCAGCCTTAAAACTAAGCCTTGATTATATTACCATAGGGTAATGCATGTGGTGATGGCAACAGTGACGGTGCCAGTGACACTGACAGTGATGGTAATGGTGCAGTGGACCTCGTGCCTGCTCCACCATTCAGTATGATCATGGCTGATCTTCTGCCTCCATTCCACTATCCTGCCCATTCCCCATATCCCCTGATTCCCTCAGAGACTAAAAATCCATCTATCTCAGCCTTAACTGTATTCAATGATGGAACATCTGCAACCCTTTGGGGTGGAGAATTCCAAAGATTCACAACCCTTTGAAGGAAGAAATTTCTCCTTATCTCAGTCCAAAATGGTTGACTCCTTATCCCAAGAGTCCTAGATTGTCCTAGATTCTCCAACCAGGAGAAACAACCCCTCTGTGCTTACACTGTCAAGCCTCTTAAAAACATCATAGGTTTCAATGAAGTTGCCTGTCAATCTTCTAAACACAGTAAGAAGTTTAACAACACCAGGTTAAAGTCCAACAGGTTTATTTGGTAGCAAAAGCCACACAAGCTTTCGGAGCTGCAAGCCCCTTCTTCAGGAGAGTGGAAATTCTGTTCACAAACAGAGCATATAAAGACACAAACTCAATTTACATGAATAATGGTTGGAATGCGAATACTTACAACTAATCAAGTCTTTAAGAAACAAAACAACATGAGTGGAGAGAGCATCAAGACAGGCTAAAAAGATGTGTATTGTCTCCAGACAAGACAGCCAGTGAAACTCTGTGGGGGTTACAAATAGTGTGCCATGAACCCAATATCCCGGTTGAGGCCGTCTTCGTGTGTGCGGAACTTGGCTATCAGTTTCTGCTCAGCGACTCTGCGCCGTCGTGTGTCGCGAAGGCCGCCTTGGAGAACGCTTACCCGAATATCAGAGGCCGAATGCCCGTGACCGCTGAAGTGCTCCCCAACAGGAAGAGAACAGTCTTGCCTGGTGATTGTCGAGTGGTGTTCATTCATCCATTGTCGCAGCGTCTGCATAGTTTCCCCAATGTACCATGCCTCGGGACATCCTTTCTTGCAGCGTATCAGGTAGACAACGTTGGCCGAGTTGCAAGAGTATGTACCGTGTACCTGGTGGATGGTGTTCTCGCTTGAGATGATGGCATCTGTGTCGATGATCCGGCACGTCTTGCAGAGGTTGCTGTAGCAGGGTTGTGTGGTGTCATGGTCACTGTTCTCCTGAAGGCTGGGTAGTTTGCTGCGGACAATGGTCTGTTTGAGGTTGTGCGGTTGTTTGAAGGCAAGAAGTGGGGGTGTGGGGATGGCCTTGGCGAGATGTTCGTCTTCATCAATGACATGTTGAAGGCTCCGGAGGAGATGCCGTAGCTTCTCCGCTCCGGGGAAGTACTGGACAACGAAGGGTACTCTGTCCACTGTGTCCCGTGTTTGTCTTCTGAGGAGGTCGGTGCGGTTTTTCGCTGTGGCACGTTGGAACTGTTGATCAATGAGTCGAGCGCCATATCCTGTTCTTATGAGGGCATCTTTCAGCGTCTGGGGGTGTCTGTTGCGATCCTCCTCATCTGAGCAGATCCTGTGTATACGGAGGGCTTGTCCGTAGGGGATGGCTTCTTTAACGTGTTTAGGGTGGAGGCTGGAGAAGTGGAGCATCGTGAGGTTATCCGTGGGCTTGCGGTACAGTGAGGTGCTGAGGTGACCGTCCTTAATGGAGATGCGTGTGTCCAAGAATGCAACCGATTCCGGAGAGTAGTCTATGGTGAGTCTGATGGTGGGATGGAACTTGTTGATGTCATCATATAGTTGTTTCAGTGATTGTTCACCATGAGTCCAAAGGAAGAAAATGTCATCGATGTATCTAGTGTATAGCATCGGTTGAAGTTTCCGTGCGGTGAAGAAGTCTTGTTCGAACCTGTGCATGAAGATGTTGGCATATTGAGGTGCGAATTTGGTCCCCATGGCTGTTCCGTGTGTCTGGATGAAGAACTGGTTGTTGAAGGTGAAAATATTGTGGTCCAGGATGAAGCGGATGAGATGTAAAATTGTATCTGGAAACTGGCAGTTGTTGGCGCTGAGCACTGAGGCCGTTGCAGCAATGCCATCGTCATGGGGGATGCTGGTGTAGAGTGCCGAGACATCCATTGTGACGAGGAGTGCTCCTGGTTCAACTGCTCCATGTGTGCCGAGTTTCTGTCGGAAGTCCGTCGTGTCGCGACAAAAGCTGGGGCTTCTTTGTACAATGGGTTTCAGGATGCCCTCGACATAGCCGGAGAGGTTCTCGCACAGGGTCCCATTGCCCGATACGATGGGACGGCCGGGTGCGTTTGCCTTGTGTATCTTCGGGAGGCAGTAGAGATCTCCAACGCGGGGAGTACGTGGGATGAGAGCACGGAGGGTGTTCTGAAGGTCCGGATCAAAGGTCTTGATCAGAGTGTTGAGTTGACGGGTGTGTTCTTTGGTCGGATCTGCAGGTAACTGTCTGTAGTGTTCCTCGTTGTTGAGTTGTCGGTCCACTTCTTTGCAGTAATCCGTTCTGTTCAGTATGACGATGGCCCCTCCTTTGTCTGCTGGTTTGATGACAATGTTGCGGTTGGTTTTGAGAGCGTGGATGGCGTTACGTTGTGCTTGGGTGATGTTCGGGGCTGTCTTGTGAGTGCGGCTGATGAATTTGGTGTCGACGCACCTCCTGACGGCTTGGGCATACATGTCAAGTCGAGGGCAGCGGCCTTCCGGAGGAGTCCAATTCGACTCTTTCCTCTTCGGATGCACTGCGGATCTCTCTGTCGGCCGTTCCGGTTCATTGGCTGTCCCATTGTGTTCGTTGTTGGCCTCTTGGGGTTTGTGGAAGAACTCCCGCAGCCTCATTTGCCTGATGAATTCCTCTGTGTCTGCTGCGAGACTGATGGGGTCTATTTTGGTGGTGGGGCAAAAATTAAGCCCTCGGCTGAGAACTTCGATTTCATCTGGTTGAAGTGTGTAGTCCGATAAGTTGACAATGGACTTCCCTGCAGTGGTACTGTTTTCTACTGTGGTACCGGGGGAGGCTTGGTTGCTGCTGGTGGTGATGCCGAGTTTCTCAAATTTCCTGTTCTTGGTGTGCATGTAGATGGTGTAGTTCCTTTGTCTCGTCTGCTTGGCAGAGTTTCGCAGCTGGTCTGATCTTAGAAGAAGATAACAATCTTCTAAACTCCAGGGAATATTGACCCAATTTGTTCAGTCTCTCCGCACAGGACGGTCCTCTCACCCCAGGATCCAATCTAATGAACCTTTGCTTTGCAACCTCAATGAAAATATACCCTTCCTTAATTTTGGAGACCAAGACGGCACAGTTAGCCACCCTAAAGCTTCTGATGTTATAATCATTGTATCCTACCTATCATTTATCTACTCTTCTCTCTGTAACAAATGCTCTGTCCATACGTAATCAGGACATTTCAGTAAATGGGATTCAACTTGCAATGAACTCAGAGACTGTGGAGAATTGATTGTAATAAGCGTTGGTAAAAATCAATAAAAAACCTGAACTTTCAATAAAATACATAAGAAATGCATTATTCCATGTAGGATTCAAAAAGATACCCCTGGGAATTTAGACTCCAACTCTCATCCAATTTGAATTGAGCCGGGGCGGGGGGGCGGCGGGGGGGGGGGGGGGGGGGGGGGGGGGGCGGCATTGGGGGGCGGGCGGTGAAATGACATTGAAATAAACTTCTTTGTTGATTTTTATGCTCTGCTTGATTTTGGATTGTAGAAAGTTTGGTGTTCTGTATGAGGGAGTTTGACCATTCTGAAGCTGCAGCTCTTTCTCGGTTTTATAATTACAGTGCGATAATACTACATTCTTTCTCAATTCCAGCATAGCACTCATTCAATGATGATGTAAACAGGCAGTTTTACAAAACAGGGTTTCATTTAGTAATTTGGGTGAAGAAAAATTCCAACCTGCCCACCAGCATTAAGAACACATGCCGTGGCCACATTGTGAGTTGAGCATCTAAGGGTGGCAGTTCCTACTGCACATTCGATTGGTGTTAGGGATTGCAGAGTTTCTACAGAATGGAATTTGTGATGACATGAAATTTGTTCTCTGCCAATTTGAGATAATTCTGTTGCCCTTGGCAGCCATTCTGCCATCTCACTGCCGAGTCTGACAATTGAGTGCCAACCTAGATGTAACTTATGATGTGGGCATATCTCCAAGAACAGTATTATTGATACCAGTCCAACTTATTCCATGTTGTGTTCTTAGTTAGTTAACTGGATAGCTTTAAGAATCCAAAACCAAGGTGCAATGCGAACAAAGAACAAAGAACAGTACAGCACAGGAAACAGGCCCTTCGGCCCTCCAAGCCTGTGCCGCTCCTTGGTCCAACTAGACCAATCGTTTGTATCCCTCCATTCCCAGGCTGCTCATGTGACTATCCAGGTAAGTCTTAAACGATGTCAGCGTGCCTGCCTCCAACTGACAACTTGCGAAGGACACAAGTTGTCAGTCGTGGTTAGGAAGAGCAAACCTGGCACAGTCAATTGTGCATCAGTGGGCAATTCACCCATTCCAAAGTACTTTAATGGATTTTGCGTTTTTATTCTGGATATATCCCTTGGCTGCAATATTATAGGTCACTCCTTTGAAAGGAACATCTATGAATTGGAGTGCACCCTCTCCTGTCCAATGACTAGGTGAATAAAATGAGACAGAAGGGTGAAATTTGACATTGTACTGTGCCTTATCGGAATCTGCTGTCTTCTGACCACCTCAAAAGCAGAGAATGAAAGGATATGAAGAAGTAGGTGTTTAATTTAACAGGTGCATAATCAATATCTGGAACAAGTGGGATATTTATAAAATTTGCCAATCTCCTCAAAATAACAAAGCAGTAAAAACAGATTTCCTGGGTGAGTCATCCTGCTGACCTTTCAAATCCCCTTCATACATTGCCAGCACAGAGCTTCTGATTAGGATTTGAAAACCTGACACTGATCGTAGACTTCCCACAGCATCGCACACAAGAATTGTTCAAAATATGAGATTGGGTTTAAAGACTTGCTGGCAAGGCTGGAGTTTATTGAGCATCTCAGTTATCTGTGACGAAGTGGCAATGAACTTTCTTTTTCTTGAACCATTGCAGTTCCTGTGGTGTAGGTACACCCAGTGTGCTGTTAGGGAGGGATTCCAGGATTTTGACCGAGTGATGATGGAAGAACGGTGTTGTATTTCTAAGTCAGGATGGTGATTGACTTGCAGGGGAACTTGCAGGTGTTGGTGTTCCCATGTGTCTGCTCCCCTTGTCTTTCTGGATGTTAGAGATTGCAGGTTTGGAAGGTGCTGTTGAAGGAGCCTTGGTGAGTTGCTGCAGTGCATGTTGTAGATGGTACACACTGCTGTCTATGTGCGTCAGTGATGGAGGGAGCTTGAATCCAATGAGGGGGCACTGATTAATTAAACACAGCTCCAAAGCTGGCATGAAAAGGAATTTGGATGATTCCTCCAGGAGCTACAAGAAATCCTTTGACACCCCTACCATTGGTTTGCCTACACCTCCCCAAAACTATGATGGACCTGGAGCAAATCCACCCCCCCCCCCCCCCCAACCCCCCCGACCTGTGACAGAAATCCGTTACCCTGAGATTCTGATGAGGGCAATTGATTGCCTTTCATTTTCCCATTCCTACCCACAGCCTTCCATATTATTCCTGGTGGATTCTGATGGGTGAGGAATTAGGCCTGGACTGAATCTGTAAGCGTGCAAAGTTGTTGAGCCTCAGATCAAGGAATCAGAAAGAGCCTGTTGCTTACTCCTTGAAAAAGCCCCCAACTCCAGCTCCTCCAAGTGAATTCTAAACCATGGCTCAAAGTTGGGCTTTGACCAATCAAGCACAGAATAAGTAATCCCCCTTCGACACACAATACTTCATTCGTGTCAGAGGGGTTGAGGGAGTTATACTAACTGACTCCTATACTGTGCTGCACCACTAAATATTAAGGGAACCAATTGCTTGTTATCCATTCCCACACATCTCTTCAGGAGAGCAAGCAATGAGAGCAAACAGTAAGAGTTAGAGAGTTCAGTTTAAATAGTGACTATTGTTTGCTATGTCAGGGGATGTCACTGTGTTGTCAATTCCTAGTCACATTTCATGTATGCCGGGGGTTGCAATCTATAAATCTGGGGCTGAGCTTACGTTCTCTTATTTAAAAAAGGAAAACAAATCTGTAAAGGAAAACAAATGCATGCAAATGGGACTAGTTCAGTTTAAGAAACCTGGTCAGCATGGATAAGTTGGGCTGAAGGGCCTGTTTCTGTGATGTACATAAAGTTAAAGTTAAGTTAAAGTTAAAGTTAATTTATTAGTCACAAGTAAGGCTTATATTAACACTGCAATGAAGTTACTGTGAAATTCCCCGAGTCGCCACACTCCATAAATATCTCTATGACTTTATGACTGTATAACCCCTGTTGTATATTTCAGGAATGTATGGATATTTAACGTTTGGTACAGATGTGGCCGCAGATATCCTAATGTCATACCCGGATAATGAGGTGCTCATTATAATAGGGAGGCTGCTCTTTGGGATTTCCATCATCACCATCTATCCCATAATACTCCATTTGGGGAGGTATGTTGCAATTTTCTAAACTCAATTAATTTCTCACACTTAGTGAGGGATAATAATGAATTGGCAAGTCAGAGATCTGTCGTGATGAGACAGGGAGCGATGCGGGAACAGGCAGTGCCCCAGCTGTCTATTGCCCTCTCTGGGCACTCGCTCACTGCAGGAGGCATTCTATCTGACTTTCTAACAATGCTTTGAAGTGAGGAGGACACCACAGAGCCCGCGGTAAAAGTTTATGTGTGGAAAGTAGGGCATCAAGGATGTCCTGTTACTTGGCAATGTAACCTTTGATGACAATGTTTGCCTGATGTCTGGCCCAATAGGGAATTTTTGTTTTGGGGTTGGATATTATCTCTACACCTCTGCTCCCTACCAGAAAGGTCTGAGTTCTTTCCACTTCTTCCTTGAACAGGGGTCTAGCTAATCTCCACCCACCATCACCCTCCTCCGCCTGCCTGCATCTGTCCTCACATTGCACAACTTCCCCTTCAACTCCACCCCTCTCTTCCAACTAACAAATGTTTCCATGGTACCTGCATGGATTCTCGTCATTGTTTGTCTTTTTATGGAATATGTGGAATATTCTTTGTTGCAGTCCTGTTGGGATCTCTCTGTATAATTGTATCCGTGCTATTTCCTGCTCTTACCCTCAGTTAGAAAATTTCAGCAACTTTGCTTCCAATTTCCACCCTTCGCTTTGCTTTTGCATGTTTCATCTCTGACTCTTCATTTCCCTTCATTTCTCTATCCCATTTCTCGGGATAGGCTATCAACTAATGTTCATTGTACACCCACTGACTCCTGCAGTCACCTTGACTACACATCCTCATGCCCTACTTTCTGTAAGGACACTAATCCATTCTCCCAGTTCTTTTGTCTCCCTCACAAGACACATGCAACATGCAAAAGCAAAGAGAAGGGTGGAAATTGGAAGCAAAGTTACTGAAAGTTTCTAACTGAGAGACAATATGGCTCCCTTTTTCCTCAACGCAACAATTCTCTCCACCATGACTGACAGGGCCCTCAATCATGACATTTCATTTCCTGCACTGTTGCTCTCACCTCACCCCCTGCCTCCAAGAACTAATGTGGATTTCCTTTGTCCTTGCCTTCGACCCCACTGGCCTCCATATTCAACACACCATCTTCTGCAAATTTAAAAACTGGGGAATTAAAGTGACAGAATAGAGAAAATATTGGCTCAGGGACACAAAGCGGAGAGTCATGGGGAATGATTGTTTACAAACTGGAGGGAGTTATTGATAACAGGATCATTTTTACTAACTATGTTTGAGAAGGATATAAAAGACAAAGGGTTCATTAGAACAACAGTCAAATTATCTTGGGTCCAGTGATGAAGCGAGAAACTGCACCATGGTAGTCTTCCAACTTACATTCAGTGTTCAAGAATCTGGAGTTAAAGAGCTGCTTTTGGATAACTGCTATTCCCCAGGGGTCAGTACCAGAATCAAGTCTCTTTATAATATATATTGATGACCTTGGTTACGAGGTTAGTAACTGTGGTGAACCATAGATGGTTAAAACTATGGGTACTTGTACATATGTTACTCTTATTACTGTTGGGGTTAGGGTTTGGGTGTTCCACCTGTTATTATTGTTTATGTGGTACACTCCGTTCGGCTCCGCCTTCTTACAGGAGTATAAAGGTCACTGCTACTTCCTAGTAGCCCTTAGTCTGGGATAATATTGTTAAGTAGTGTGCTCCAATCTTGTTGTGAATAAAAGCCTTTATTCCCGGGTACGTCCTAGCCTCCCGTGTGAATCAATCGCGCATCAGTAACAAACTTCAAAGAGAGGCTATCCACTCTCACTAATACTTGGCACCACACTGGAAGTGTGTGTGAGGGGACAGCAGGATGGATTAGTGGAGAAATAGAAGCAGTTTGAAGCCACTGACATGTCATTCTCCCCTCTCTCTCCCTCTCTTTCCCTCTCTCTCTCTCTCTCTATATATAAATATATATATTATGTCAATGTATATATATATGTATATATATATATCTCTCTCTCTCTCTTACCCAGGTCTGTGATTCAGGAGCTGTGTGTAAAGCGTCGGCCTCAGAATGTGGTGCTCACGGCAGCTCATGAGAGGAGGCAGAGGGTGCTGCTGACAACCTGTTGGGTCCTGGTCACCATGGGGATAGCACTGTTTGTCCCGGACATCAGTGAGGTCATCAGTCTCATTGGAGGCATCAGTGCGTTCTTCATCTTCATTTTCCCTGGTATGACCAGTTCCTTGATGTGCGGTGGGGGGGGTTTATTGTAACAGAGGGATTAGAACCATTCTTCTGTGTGAGTGACTCCATTCCATCTCCTCGCTCACACCCTGAGGGACATTCATCCCAATGAAAGAACATTTTCCCACTTTGTCTCTGCTTGACACCTCTTGCCCCCCATAACATGCCAAGCCTTGCTGGGATCCTTGGATGTCAGCTCATCTCCTCCTAGTAACTCAACCAATTGCCCATTTTCATTTGTTAACTTGGTTAGTGCAGCAGGCTGTTCAACCACAGAAGGCACCATGGCCGTATTTCAATCAGCCCTCACCTTATTTTCAGCCACTTTCCAGCAGGGGCTCTTTTCTGACTCTGGGTCAGCATCAAATGCAAATGTGTCAGACACAGAGTGAGCTTCTCTCAGCAAGACTTTAGCTTGGGTTTTCACTGAGACTGGATGACTCAGGAGCCCTTTCGTACAGACAAGCAGGTTCCTATTCCGGGATTTGTGACCCATGCCAAGTTGTCTGATTTTCAGGAGTGCCTTTAAAGGGTGTGAGCTAGTTCTTGTCACAATTCCGCATCCAGCAGTCCCAACCTGACCAGCTTCATGGTAGGAATTGGCATCCCCTTCTCCTTTGCAGTTTTCATGGAGTCAGACCACATTGTGGCTCACAGCCCTCAGAGGTGTCAAGAACCCTAGTCTGCATGAATGGACCTTTTAAAAGGTAGATTCCCTCATAGAGTCATAGAGGTTTACAACATGGAAACAGGCCCTTCGGCCCAACTTGTCCATGCCGCCCTTTTTTTTTTAAAACCCCTGAACTAATCCCAATTGTCGGCATTTGGCCCATAGGGGTGGCACGGTAGCACAGTGGTTAGCACTGCTGCTTCACAGCTCCAGGGACCTGGGTTCGATCCCCGTCTTGGGTCACTGTCTGTGTGGAGTTTGCACATTCTCCTCGTGTCTGTGTGGGTTTCTTCCGGGTGCTCCGGTTTCCTCCCACAGTCCAAAGATGTGCGGGTTAGGTTGATTGGCCATGCTAAAATTGCCCCTTAGTGTCCTGGGATGCGTAGATTAGAGAGAGATTAGCGGGTAAAATATGTAGGGATATGGGGGTAGGGCCTGGGTGGGATTGTGGTTGGTGCAGACTCAATGGGCCGAATGGCCTCTTTCTGTACTGTAGGGTTTCTATGATATCCCTCTATACCTATTGTACCCATGTAACTATCTAAATGCTTTTTAAAAGATAAAATTGTACCCACCTCTACTAGTACCTCTGGCAGATTGTTCCAGACACTCACCACTCTCTGTGTGAAAAAATTGCCCCTCTGGACACTTTTGTATCTCTCCCCTCTCACCTTAAACCTATGCCCTCTAGTTTTAGATTCCCCCACCTTTGGGAAAAGATATTGACTATCTACCTTGTCTATGCCCCTCATTATTTTATAGACCTCTATAAGGTCACCCCTCAGCCTCCTACGCTCCAGAGAAAGAAGTCCCAGTCTATTCAGCCTCTCCTTATAACTCAATCCATCAAATCCCGGTAGCATCCTATACCAAACTCATACCAAACTCTGCCCCTATCCCCAAGGCCCCATATGCCCTCTCTGCCAAGCTGTGACACTTCTATGCCCATTGACCCAATATGCACACTGTCTAAAAACATGGAGCCCTTTAGTGACAGTAGTTTGTGTAAAATACATTTGAAAAACAATTTCCTACATAACGTTCTCCTATATTGAAAATAAATAAACAAGCTAATAAAAGTATCAATCACCTAGGCCCCTTAAGGTATCAATAACAAAACTATAAATACTTGAAACCACCTAAACTGTGTAAACAAACATTGTGAAATGGGCAGCAGAGTGCCTGAACTGTCAAACAATGTTTCCTTTGTGGAGCAGGTGTTTTACTACTCTAATAGTTATCTCATCTCATAATAAACATAATAAAGTTTGGCTGAGAGTTCAGGCACCCATTAGGTTGCTGAAACAGCTGCCCCAAAGAATACATTGTTTGATTAACAGCTCTGGCTCTCTGAACTCAGCTGTCTATTTCATAATATTTTAATACAAAAGATAAGTGGTTTCAATGGTTTGTAGTTTTCTCAAAGCTTCTTTTACATATCCCATGAAACGCTATAATTTATAGGTTCCAGAGTTGTATGTTGGCTCAATGAGCATGGAAGTTCTGTGCAAAAGGGGAATGAGGGGCCATGAGGGTGGGTGGTAGTAAAGGGGCGGCATGGATGGTATATGGGCAGTGTTTGGAGGGGTTGGGACTGTGAGGAATGAAAACTGGGGGGCCTTTCTTTCTTCATTTTAAAAGGGACAAAGCCTCCCTACACCAAGGCGGGTCTCTCAATCAACCCGCCTGCACACCCCGCGGGCTCCAAATTTTATCCTGTGTTAGCTGACCCCACCACCAAACGCAACTTGCCCTGTTGCCCCCCACTCTACCACTGGACTCTTCAACGCCCACCCCACCCCCCCCACCCCATCTCCCAAGAACGCCCCTGGCAATCAATAGTTGTGATGTGGAGATGCCGGCGTTGGACTGGGGTAAGCACAGTAAGAAGTCCCACAACACCAGGTTAAAGTCCAACAGGTTTATTTGGTAGCAAATACCATAAGCTTTCGGAGCACTGCTCCTTCGTCAGATGGAGTGGATATCTGCTTTCAAACAGTGCACAGACACAGAAATCAAGTTACAGAATACTAATTAGAATGCGAATCTCTAAAGCCAGCCAGGTCTTAAAGGTACAGACAATGTGGGTGGAGAGAGCATTCAACACAGGTTAAAGAGATGTGTATTGTCTCCAGACAGAACTGCTAGTGAGATTCTACAAGCCCAGGAGGCAAGCTGTGGGGGTTACTGATAATGTGACATAAATCCAACATCCCGGTTTAGGCCATCCTCATGTGTGCGGAACTTGGCTATCAGTTTCTGCTCAGCGACTCTGCGCTGTCGTGTGTCGTGAAGGCCGCCTTGGAGAACGCTTACCTGAAGATCAGAGGCTGAATGCCCGTGACTGCTGAAGTGCTCCCCCACAGGAAGAGAATAGTCTTGCCTGGTGATTGTTGAGTGGTGTTCATTCATCCGTTGTCGTCGCGTCTGCATGGTTTCCCCAATGTACCATGCCTCGGGACATCCTTTCCTGCAGCGTATCAGGTAGACAACGTTGGCCGAGTTGCAAGAGTAGGTACCATGTACCTGGATTTATGTCACATTATCAGTAACCCCCACAGCTTGCCTCCTGGGCTTGTAGAATCTCACTAGCTGTTCTGTCTGGAGACAATACACATCTCTTTAACCTGTGTTGAATGCTCTCTCCACCCACATTGTCTGTACCTTTAAGACCTGGCTGGCTTTAGAGATTCGCATTCTAATTAGTATTCTGTAACTTGATTTCTGTGTCTGTGCACTGTTTGAGAGCAGATATCCACTCCATCTGACGAAGGAGCAGTGCTCCGAAAGCTTATGGTATTTGCTACCAAATAAACCTGTTGGACTTTAACGTGGTGTTGTGAGACTTCTTACCGAATCAATAGTTGGCCAGAATTTTCTGACCTTGCCTGTGTGCCTGAATGTGGGGATGGAGAGATACAAAATAATGGTCTAGTTTGGACCAGGGAGTGGCGCGGGCTTCAAGGCCAAAGGGCCTGTTCCTGTGCTGTATTGTTCTTTGTTCTTTGTGACTAGGATTCTCTGGTTCTGCTGCAGTGAATGGAGTTCTGGCTGAGCACTAAATTTTCCATTCTTGCTGGCAGCAGTGGTGGGCTGAATAAGATCAGAGCGTCCCCCCCCACCCCCCCCCCCCCCCCCCCCCCCCACCCACCTGCCTCCTGCCAATCCCCCTAGCAGATGCAAATGTGGGCCAATGTGTGGAACATCGCGTAGAACTACTGTAAGGTCACAGACCTGAAAGCTTGTGCTCTTGACTCCAATGGGCCTGCCAGACCAGTCTTTACTGCTTTAACCTCAGTATGAATTCAAGTTGCTGTTAATCTCTCACCATCTCTCTCCTCCTTCGCAGGTCTGTGTCTAGTGTGTGCCATGCAAACTGAGCCAATCTCTTCCAGAGTCAGGTAAACCTCAGCCTGTGCCAGTTATTATCAATGTGCCGCTTACAGAATGGGAGCAAGTGCTGATGAGCAAATGTGAATTAAAAATGATGTCCTTTAACATGGGGAGACCAAAATGGGCAACATCCCACCATCTCCACCGTTACTCCCATTTTGGTTCGGGCCTTGACATAACTTTCCTGTCTGAGACAGATGTGACCCCATTACTATGAGCAGATTTGGGCAATTTTACGTGGCTGTTGATATCATTCTTATTTCTGTGTTTGAAGATTGTGAGTTCAAGGACTGTTCGAGGGTTTTGAGCAGAAACACCAAGGTTGGCACTTCAGTGCAGTACCGAGAGCGTGCTGCACTGGCAGAAGTTTGTTTTTTAAATGAGACATTAAAGTGAGATCTGATCCATCCTCTCCAGTCCCACTGCATCCTTTTGAAGAAGGGCAGGGGTACTGCTCCATGGTATTCTCACAAATTTTGATCCTTCAACCAAACTTGCAAAAAACAGATTATGATCACATTGCTGTTTCTGGGAGCTTACTGATGCTAGATTAGCTGCCACACTGCCATACATTAAAACAGGGACAGTATATCAAAAATACTTCATTGGCTTTGATATACTGTCCCTGTTTTAATGTATGGCGGCTAATCTAGCATCAATAAGCTCCCAGAAACAGCAATGTGATCATAATCTGTCTTTTGCAAGTTTGGTTGAAGGATCAAAATTTGTGAGAATACCATGGAGCAGTACCCCTGCCCTTCTTCAAAAGGATGCAGTGGGACTGGAGAGGATGGAACGGATCTTCATTGGCTGGAAAGCACTGTGGGATTGCTAGTGCTCATGAAAGGTGCTATATAAATTCAGAGCGTTCTTTCCACAATGTAACATTGGACCCAAGGTGCTAATCTGACAGTACACAGCTTGTTCTAGAGGTCACAGGGCCCCGTTTACTACAGCCAATGGATGTCAGGGTTGTAAGATGATGACTACAGTGGCCATTTCTAAGCATTCTTTGTGTCCAGGCTCGACACCACCCAGAAAAATGCCACTGCCCACTCGATGTACGCACCTCATCAGGACTATATTAGGATTCTATGGCAATGCTCAAACCTGCCTCTGGTTGTCAACTTGCCCATTTTGACATTTCCAGAAAAGGTTGAGTTGGTCATGTGGCCAAAATGCTAGACACCTGCTTACCAAACTTACTCTTCTACAGAGAATCTCTGGGTGCGCTCTCATGCTGGTCAAAGGAAGCATTATAAGGACACTCTGAAGGCTTCACTTTGGGGTTTTTATGTCAATTTTGAGCACCGGGAAAAGCTCGCCCAGATTAAAGGCACCTGTTATGACCAAATAAAAAATGGTGTGGCCTCCTTCAAAAGCAGACAGATTAGAAAACAGAGAACTCAGAGGGAAAATAGAGAGAAAGTGGAGAGGAAACACAGAGAGGAAATCCTGAGGCAGCAATTTGTTAAAAATACAATTGTCTGCAATATCCTTTCTGATTTGTGGCAGAATCTTGTGGGCGATTTCACACTCACCAATATAATGACCAGAACCCTAAAAACATCTGAGCTGATGAATATTGTCATCTTCACCTCAGAGGACATGCAACAAATTTTAATCAAGCTATCTGAATGTCTGAGACATGTTGCCATCTCTTCCTACAGGACTCCTTTGGAGGCAGAATATCCCCCAGGCCTGGACCCTGCAGCAGTGTACAGCAGAGTCCTGGAACCATACAGCACAGAAAGAGGCCATCATTGTGTTTGTACTGGCACTTTGAAAGAACTATCCAATGAGACCCCCTTCTTGTTCTCTATACCACACTGCAACTTGTTTCTGTTTTGAATATTTTCCCCATTGAAAGTTACTGCTGAATTCTCATCATCCTCACAGATCTTAACAATTTGTTACGTTAAAATAAAGAAATTGCTAATTATCTTAAATCTGTGCCCTCTGGTTATAAAGCTGCCTCCAGTACATAGTTTTGTCCTATCTATGCTCCCAAAACGCTTCATCAATTTAAACATTATACTAAATCTCCCGATAATTACCTCTGTTTTATGGAAAACAATCCCAGTTTCTGCTATTTCTCCACATTCACCAAAGTCCCTATAAATATTGTCAATCTGTTCTGTACCCTTTGTAAGGCTTTGACATCCATCCTAAAATACAGGCCTGGATTTTCACTCAGTCAGAATGAGTTGGGGGCCCTATAAGAATGGTGGGTGGGTCCCGATTCTGAGACTCTTTACCCCATTTGCAAGCTGCCTGACTTTCATGAATGTTTTTAAAAGGTGTGGGCTGTACTTGTCAATGCTTTGGAGCACTCCTGACCTGACCAGCTCCATTGAGGCACAAACTACTTCTCCCCAATTTTCAGGCAGTTAGGCCATTTTTTAAGGGGTCATGGTTTATGGCTACTTATGGGAATCATGAACCCTGGTCTGCGTGAGGGGGATCTTTTAGAAGCTAAGTTCAAAGAATCCCCCTCATGCCAAACTCTGCCCTTCACAGGGTGGAAGGGTAGAGCTTGGCATAGTGGGCATGAGGTGACATGGGGTGGGTGGGGGTAATGAGATGGCATGGGGGGTTTTGGAGGGTGAAGGGGTTGTGAGGGCTGAGATAAGGAGGATCTTGGTCTTTCTTTCTCACTGAGACAAAGTGCCACCATTTAAGCCGTCCACCTCCACGCTGCGCAGCACCGTGGCTGCTTCCACACTTCTTCTCAGCTCAGATGGCCCAGCTCCAGCTCACACCCATTATCCAGCAATGAAGTGCCCAGTGTCTTGATGGGCATTTTCTCCCAAGACAGGCAGACTCCCTCCACCCACCTGGAGAATGAAAATCTAGAAATGGACACAACACTCCAGCTCAGGTCTCAAAAATGACATAAAGATTTAATGTTATTCATTTTTTTGGTACTTTATACCCAGGATTTTGATATCCTGGGTATAAGGGGCATATGGAGAAGAGGGCCAGCAATAGGCCAGCCTGAAGACATAACCTGGTGCTAGGGATATAGAAAGCTTCATTGTCTTGATTCACTCACACTTTGGAGTTCAATAGTTGTGAGTTCAAGTCCCCCTTCAGAGCTGAGAGCACAGACTCCAGACTGTTTTTCCAGTGCAGTACAATGGGCACTGTTGGAAGTACTGTCTTTCAGTGATGTTAAACTGAGGGACCATCCTCCCTCTGAACTGGACAGTAAAATCCCCTTGGTACAATTTGAATGGAGAACAAGAGAGTCCTGGTTAACAATTATCCCTCAAAAAGCAAGATTAAAACAGTTTATCTGTTCATTACCTTTTTTGGGAGCTTGCAGTGTATAAATTGGTTGACACATTTCCTACATTACAAAAATAACTACACTTCAAAAATACTTTATTGGTTCCTGTTTTGTTTGGGTTTCTACCATTTTATTGAAGTACTTTTTTGTTCTTAGGTGGTGTTTGATTGTTTGGGGAATAGTCGCAATCCTGTGTGGAGTGTTCATCTTCGGGCACAGTACAACCACTGCAGCGATGGAGCTAATACAAAGACTCGTCTAAATCCTCACAAGGTTAAATCTGTACAGTGCAGTCAAATACATGGAATTAATTGTCACATGCTCAGCATTTTATTTGAATATTTGCTTGTCTGTAACTGTGCATTTCTCTGTGTCTGTATATGTCTATGTGTGTGTAGGTGTTTATACATGCTTGTGTGTGTGTCCCTATATGTATGTCTATATATTTGTGTATGTGTGTGTGTGTGCAGTGTCTGTGCATGTCCTACTGTGTGTTTTTGTGGAAGTCCACATAAAAATACAGGGATGCTAACTTATCTAGCTTATTGGATACCACGCCAAACTATCTAATTACATTCATCGATTTGACGTAGCCTTATTCATGATTCAGACCACATCCCAGCATCAATCCATGTGTATGCTCCAGTTAGATCCAGCATCAATACATGTGTACGCTCCATTCTGATCCAGCATCAATACATGTATACGCTCCATTTTGATCCAGCATCAATCTATGTGTACGCTTCAGTCAGATCCAGCATCAATCCATGTGTACGCTCCATTCTGATCCAGCATCCATCCATCTGTACGCTTCAGTCAGATCCAGCATCAATCCATGTGTACGCTCCATTCTGATCCAGCATCCATCCATCTGTACGCTTCAGTCAGATCCAGCATCAATCCATGTGTACGCTCCATTCTGATCCAGCATCCATCCATCTGTACGCTTCAGTCAGATCCAGCATCAATCCATGTGTACGCTCCATTCAGATCTAGCATCAATCCATGTGTGCACTCCATTCAGATCCAGCATCAATGGGATCATAAGATCATCAGAACTGGAGTTTGCAGTAGGAAAAATTACCAAATTTTTATTCAGATCAAACCATGCAGGTTGACCCTGATTGATCAAGGCAGTGCCATAGAGAATGGCCCAGGGAATGGCTGTTTGGTTCAAAAAGGTGCAATGCATGACATGTTCGTTCTGTCTGCAAAGGCAGGGACCTGCGTGAATTTTTGTGGCCTCACCACCACATCTGTTAATCAGATTCCACTTGCCAAACAATCAGCACTCTCTTCTCATGCAGCATAAATTGTTATTCTCTTTACCGTTGGTAATCTTGTGAATCTGTCCTGATGAGTGCAAGGTGAAAAGTTTCAATTGCATGCCTCTTTTTTCAGCAATACAGAAATTCTGTATTGTCAAGTGACTATTTACCCGTTACTGTTATTTTGTTTATATTCTTTTTATATTATTTTTGGTCCCTGATTCAATATTCATTTGCTTGAGATATCTGGCATGCTGACCACTTGCTTCAGTGTACACATTGATGCCAAATAATTATTCAGTGTGTCTACCATTTCCCCATTTGCATTGACATCGCTGTTATCTGTGTGCACGTTGCCTCTATTAACCCTCACCTTCATCATATAATCATAAGAACATTTTGTGTTGATGTTGCTATCCATTGAAAGTTTATTTTCACACATCCTTCTATAGCTCTTACTAATTGTTTTATCACTCTTTATATTTTTCCCATTCACCACGATCTGTGTTTTTTTTTACTTTTCCTTTTGGTGTTATCGCATATCTTGTTAGTTATCCATGGGCTGACTTTATTGGTGAGTAAATCCCAATAGGGTCCAAACTGGTCCCTGTACTATTGAACAACTCACACTGGTCTTCTGTCAGTTTACCCATTAGGAGATTGACTCAATTCATTGCAGACAGATTCTGTCTCCTCACCTTGACGTCAGCCTCACCAGATCTAGAATCCTCGGAGCTGTCTTGCATTTCTATCTTATCTATGTTATCACAGTTACAATTAAATCCAACTCATTTTTACTAGATCGCATTTAGCATGCTTCTTTGTTGATTCTGGAAGATTCCACTGTAGGAAACTCTGTCAAGAAAAGTCACACACAATTTGCTGCATTTCTGACAAATGCCAGCTGTAAACACATTCCTCTTATAGTGAAGGGCAAGGCTGGCAGAAGTAGGGAACCCTGAATGACTCAGGATATTGAGGCCCTGGTCAAAAGAAGAAAGAGGCACATGACATGCATAGGCAGCTGGGATCAAGTGAATCTCTTGAAGAGTATAGGTGGTGTAGGATTAGAGTTAAGAGAGAAATCAGGAGGGCAAAAAGGGGACACAAAATTGTTTTGGCAGATAAGGCAAAGGAGAATTCAAAGAGCTTCTACAAATACATAAAGGGCAAAAGAGTAACAAGGGAGAGAGTAGGGCCTCTTAAGGATCAACAAGGTCATCTATGTGCGGATCCACAAGAGATGGGTGAGATCCTAAATGAATATTTCTCACCAGTATTTACTGTTGAGAAAAGCATGGATGTTAGGGAACTTGGGGAAATAAATAGTGATGTCTTGAGGAGTGTACATATTACAGAGAAGGAGGTGCTGGAAGTCTTAAAGCGCATCAAGGTAGATAAATCCCCAGGACCTGATGAAGTATATCCCAGGACGTTGTGGGAGGCAAGGGAGGAAATTGCGGATCCCCTAGCCGAGCTATTTGAATCATCGATAGTCATGGGGTGAGGTGCCTGAAGATTGGAGAGTGGCAAATGTTGTGCCTTTGTTTATAAAGGGCTGCAGGGAAAAGCCTGGGAACTACAGGCCAGTGAACCTCACATCTGTGATGGATAAATTGTTGGAAGGTATTTTGAGAGACAGAATCTACAGGCATTTAGAGATGCAAGGACTGATTAGGAACAGTCAGCATGGCTTTGTGAGTGGAAAATCATATCTCACAAATTTGATTGAGTTTTTTGAAGGGTTAACTAAGAAGGTAGATGAGGGCAGTGCAGTTGATGTTGTCTACATGGACTTTGACAAGGTACCGCATGGTAGGTTGTTGCATAAAGTTAAATCTCACGGGATCCAGATGAAGTATCTAAATGGATACAAAATTGGCTTCTTGACAGAAGCCAGAGGGTGGTTGTAGAGAGTTGTTTTTCAAACTGGAGGCCTGTGACCAGCGGTGTGCCTCAGGGATCAGTGCTGGGTCCACTGTTTCGTCATTTATATTAATGATTTGGATGAGAATATAGGGGGCATGGTTAGTAAGTTTGCAGATGACACTGAGATTGGTGGCTTAATGGACAGTGAAGAAAGTTATCTCCAATTGCAACGGAATCTTGATCAATTGGGCCAGTGGGTTGATGAATGGCAGATGGAGTTTAATTTAGACAAATGCAAGGTAGATTGAACCAGGGCAGGACTTACTCAGTTAATAGTAGGGAGTTACAGAACAAAGAGATCTAGGGGTACATGTTCATAGCTCTTTGAAAGTGGAGTCACAGGTGGACAGAGTGGTGAAGAAGGCATTTGGCATGCTGGGTTTCATCGGTCAGAACATTGAATACAGGAGTTGGGACGTCTTATTGAAGCTGTACAAGACATTGGTAAGGCCACACGTGGAATACTGTGTGCAATTCTGGTCACCCTATTATAGAAAGGATATTGTTAAACTAGAAAGAGTGCAGAAAAGATTTACTAGGATGCTACAGGGACTTGATGGATTGAGTTATAAGGAGAGGCTGAATAGATTGGGACCTTTTTCTCTAGAGCGTAGGAGGCTGAGGGGTGACTATATAGAGGTCTATAAAATAATGAGGGGCATAGACAAGGTAGATAGTCAATATCTTTTCCCAAAGGTAGGGGAGTCTAAAACTAGAAGGCATAGGTTGAAGGTGAGAGGGGAGAGATACAAAAGTGTCCAGAGGGGCAATTCTTTCACACAGAGGGTGGTGAGTGTCTGGAACAAGCTGCCAGAGGTAGTAGTAGAGGTGGGTATAATTTTATCTTTTAAAAAGCATTTAGATAGTTACATGGGTACGATGGGTATAGAGGGATATGGGGCAAATGCAGGCAACTGGGATTAGCTTCGAGGTTTTAAAAAAAAAGGGCGGCATGGACAAGTTGGGCCGAAGGGCCTGTTTCCATGCTGTAAACCTCTAAGACTCTATGAGGGTTTCCAATCTCCACTTTTGAAGAATACACCTTAGAATCTTCTCCCAAATGATGCGTTCTGTTGGATGTCTTCACTAACGGTTCACCTCCAGGGTTTCAACCTCTCCTTTTAGTATTCCTCTGCGCTGAATTGCCATGTGCATTCCACACAATCTTTCATGTACACAGCCAAGCCAACAGAACACCACAGGTTGTATTAAGATATCACCAAACCTCTGATCACCTCAGATCTCTGGTTTCTCACAAGCTGATTGCTTTACCTCTGCTTCCTACAGCTTTGTCTTTCCTTACTCCTCACTCTCAACTTCACTGAACAGAACCTTCTCAGGTTCCCGACTTTTGTTCTTTTGACTTCAGCCTTCCTAGAACTTTCTTCTGTCCCACTCCTTGGTTTTAGAACCTTTCTTCAGTTCTTTAGCTTGACACTTGCTCTCTATAGTCTCCTTTCATCCCTGTTCAAATAGCTTTCACCTCCAATCACCAAGCCAATGCACACATTCGTAAGGAAAAAAAGTGTTTTGTTTTTAAATGAAGGATTTTGCATTCACATAGCTCCTTTCAAAGACTCAAGATACCCCAACATTTCCAAGCACACATTTTCTCTACAAAAACATGGAGGTCACTGTGTGCATAGCAAGATCCCACAAACAACAATGAGACAATCTGCTTTGTTAGTGATGTTTCTTGAAGAGTAAATGTTGGCTACGACATCAAGAAGAACTGGAGTACAAGATTGGATGACAAGCTCAAGTCACCATATTGGGACTTGAACCCACAACCCTCTGACCCAGAGGTCAGAGAGTGGGGCAAAGATTTGATTTCATGAGCAGAGCAATGACGGCAATTGGAATTAACAATTCAGGAGAAGTAACTGGATTTAATATGTGTTTTATTCAGATAACGTCATGTACATAATAATATAATAATGAATTCAATGCAGTCAATAATGCAGCACAGGTTACCATATCTATCCTGTGTTAATAGTGAAAATCAATTCAGTTTCTAAATCTAGATCTTAACAGCTGTGAGTTGCTATTCTAATTTTCGAACAAAAGTGAAACATTAGCAGCTGAATGTTGTAGAGATTGGAGCTACCAAACTAAATGATGCACAAACTCGGCTAAATGGACACAAATGAAGTAGCAACACTGCCTGTCAGTTGCGAGCTGTTAAACCTTAACCCAGATAAAACACCCCTGTCCCACAGCACCCCACAAACTCCCACAGTCCCTACAACACTCCCTCACACACCCTCCTGCACACACGCTTCACCCCACAAACCACCACCATCCCCTCAACACTCCCCCACATATGCCTACCCACTCCACCATGCTCTGCCCCCACACCGCTCACCAACACCCCTCTCCCACATCTCCCTCCTCCACACCCCACCCCCTTTCCCTACACGGTTGTCCCCCCAACCCCATCCTGCATACTCCTTCCCACACACCCCTCACCTCTTCCGCACACAGCCCTTCACACACACTCCCACCCACATCCCTCATCCATGCACACTCCCTCCACTCATTCCCTTCCCTGCACATCCACTTCCCCCACAATCCCCCTCCCCCACATACCCACTTCCCCCACACACTCCCTCCCCTACAGATTCCCTCCCCCAACACAGCCCCCTCCCCGCACATAATCCCTCTCCTCACACACCCCTTCCCACACACCATTCCCTCGGACAGAATCTGCTCAGACCAGATGACACAAAAGGTGGGGGGAGCTGTTGCTTTTCCAAATAGATTCAGGAGTGTTACTGTGTAATAACCTATGAACTGATGAATGAGTGTCACTGTCATTTGCCATATTGTTGAGCCCTCATCTCACACTAGCACAGCATCCTGGTTAAACATGGCCAGTTGGGATTTGGGTCATGTAGCATTAGTGCATCCCTTCCTCCTTTATCCTATCCTCTCTCCCCACTGTTCTCTCAACAGCCCAAGTGTTTTCAGCTACTCTGGTTGTAGACTGGAACTTAAATGAGGGACAGTGATGATGAGCCAGGTATCCCAATGTTCATGGTATTAGTGAAAGGCCTTTATTAAAACCAGCACTTTCGAGGGGAAAGTTCTTATTCTGAGCGTGGGAATAGAAAGAATGTGGGAGTCGAAAGAGAAAGATCTGTATGTAATTGTGAAGCCTGTAAATGCCAGAAAAACTTCCATATTCACCTTGTGTCCGAGTTAGTGGTCTCTCCTCTCAGTCAGTCAGTATTTGTAGACCATTCCAGAGGGAGTTAAATAGATGTCCAATAGGGCAAGCTGCATTTAAGGACCAATTGCTGAGAAGCCATTTCCTCTTTGGGGTTTATTTGAGTTGTAAACTGTTCAGATTGAGAATATTTAAAGCTGGAAGGATTGAGGACACTATGAGATCCCAGGCAGACGCTGACAGAACATCAACTCACGGCACTTGAGTGCCAGTGTAAACCCCAACAGAGAGCGGTTACTCTGTCTGCAGAACCCCACATGTAAAACTGAGTGAAATATTCATTTTAACATTGGCAGTAAACTGACAGGGGTACATTGACTGTACCATCCCCAACATAGGGGAGAAGACAGGGAAAATAGACAAGAGGTGAAGAGATATGGAGGAGAGAGATACAGGGGAGAGATGCGAGAGAGATATACAGGGAAATGAGGTAGGGGGAGAGAGGTATGGGGAGAGAGATACAGGTGAAAGATACAATGAAGTGAGATACAGGAGGGAGTGATACAAGGGAGAGATATAGGGGAGAGAGATAGAGGGGAGAAGGTTACAGTAGAGAGAGATATGGGGGAGAGATAAGGGAGAAAGATATGGGGAGAGAGATATGGGGAGAAAGAGAGAGAGAGAGACGGGTAGACACATGGAATGGAGAGATACAGGGAGACAGATATGAGGAAAAATATACGGGGAGAGTGGGCAATTTAGCATGGCCAACCAACCTAACCCCCCATGGACCATGGGAGGAAACTGGAGCATCCGGAGGAAACTCATACAGACAAGGGGAGAATGTGCAAACTCCAAACAGGCAGTGACCAGAGGTTGGAACTGAACCCAGGTCCCTGGGGTTATGAGGCAGCAGTGCCAACCACTGTGCTGCCCTAAACAAAGATATGGGGAAAGTGATATGGGAGAGAGAGATGTAGGAAAAACAGATATGGGAGAGAGAGAGATCCAGGGAGAGAGATACAGGGAAGTGAGTTATGGAAAAGTAACACAGGAAGGTGATACAGGGGAGTTATGGGGGAGAGAGACAGAAGTGAGATATATGGGGGAGAGATACATGGGTGAAAGATATGGGGGAGAAAGAGACAGTGATAGGTATTGGAGATACAGAAGAGAGATATGCAGGTAAGAGATACAAGGACAGAGATACGGGGAGATTTGGGGGAGAGAGATATGAGGGAGAGAGATACGGGGGGAGAAACCAATGGAGGACTTATACGGGGGCAAGAAAAATGGGGGAGAGACATATGGGGAGAGAAATAAGGGGAGACAGTTACAGGAGAGAGGGATTCAGGGAGAGAGATATGGGGGAGAGACACAGCCGAGAGAGATGTGGGAAAGGTACGGGTAGACAGATATCGGGAGAGAGAGGTATGCAGGAGAGATATAGAAAAGAGATTTGGACAGTGAGATACAGGAGTAAGCAACACGAAAAGAGGTATGGGAGGGGGAGGTATCAGAGAGAGAGATACAAGGGAGAGTTGCGGGAGAAAGAGATACAGGGGAAAAAGATACGGGGAGAGAGATACAGGGAGAGAGATACGGGGAGAGAGATACGGGGAGAGAGATACGGGGAGAGAGATAAGGGGAGAGATACAGGGGAGAAATACACAGGAGAGAATTACGAGGGAGATAGGTATGGTGAAGAGCAATATATGGGACAGAGTTATGGGACAGAGGGATACAGGAAGAGAGATATGGGGAGAGAGTTACAGGTCCAGGAGAGAGGTTCAGGGGAGTGAGATACATGGCGAGAGATATGGGAGAGAAAGGTATCGGAGAGAGATAGATACAGAGACAGAATTTTGGGGAACTAGATATGGGTTACAGAGTTATGTGCGAGAGGAATACGGGGAGAGAGATATGAGGGAGATCTATTGGAGAGAAATATGGCAAGAGGTATGTGAGAGAGATAAAGGGGACAAATAGGGGAGAGAGAGGTATAGAGAGGGAGATACGGGGAGAGATAGATATGGTGATAGATAGAAAGATATGGGGGAGCAATATAAGTGAGAGATACAAGAAAGTGAGATACAGGGTGAGTGACAGGAGAGCAACATGGGGAGAAATATACAGGGGGAGAGAGATATGGTGGAGATATACAAGGATGAGAGATATGAGGAGAGACATATGGGAGTGATAATGGAGGGAGGTACAGCAGAGATATATGGAGAGAGAGATACAGGGTTGAAAGATACAGGGCTGAAAGATACAGGGGAGAGAGATACATGGGAGAGATACTAGGGAGAGAAATATGAGGGAGAAAGATACGGCAGGGAGATATGGGGAAGAGAAATAGGACAGAGAGCGATATGAAAGAGGGAGAGATATACATGGAGAGAGATATGGAGGAGATAGATATGGTGGAGAGAGATATATGGAAGAGATATACTGGGATAGAACCATGGGGAGAGAAATATGGGAGATATATGGTGGACAGAACTATGGGGTGGAAGGATACAGAAGAGAGGATTGGGAAGAGAGAAATAGGGGTGAGATATGATGGGGATAAATACAGGGAGAGAGATACAGGAGATAGAAATATGGGATAGAGATACAGGAGATCGAATTCTGGGGAGTAGATATGGGGGAGAGAGATACAGGGAAGAGAGACAGGAAAGACAGATACAGGGAGAAAGAGATATGGCAGAGAGAGTTATGGGGAAAGATACGGATAGAGGGTTATGGGGGAGAGAGAGATACGGGGGAGAGATATATATGGGGAGAAGTACAGCAGAGAGATTTGGGGCTGTGAGATACAGGAGTGAGCTACATGAAGAGAGATTTGGGAGGGAGAGGTATTGGGGAGAGAGATACAGTGGAGAGAGATAAAGAGGAGAGATACAGGTGAGAGAAATATGAGGCAGATATGGGGCAGAGAGATGTGAGGGTCAGAGTTAGGGGAGAGAGGAATACAGGCTGGGAGAGAGGAATACAGGCAGAGAGATATGGGGAGAGATATGGCAGAGAGATACAGAGAAAGAGAGATACAGGAAGAGAGATACAGGGAGACGTAGAAGAGAGAGATTCAGAGAAGTGAGATAGATGGACAAAGATATGGGAGAGATTTATCGGAGAGAGGGGAGAGATTTATGGGGAGATAGATACAGAGAAAAGAGATATGGGGATAGAGATATGGGCAAGAGGGATACAGGAAGGATGGTATAGATATAGCAGAATGTTATTGGGAAAGATACGGGTAGAAAGGTATGAGGAGAGGGCGATGTGGGGAGAGATATAAGGGGAAATGTATAGCAGAGAGTTTCAGGGGAGCGAGATACATGGAGCGAGATATAGGAGAGAGAGGAAGCAGAGTGAGAGACACAGGGGAAAGATATACAGAAGAGAGAGATACAGGGAGATATGGGGGAGAAAGATACGGGGAGAACGATACGAGGAGAGAGATATGGGGAGAGAGATACGGGGAGAGAGATACGGGGAGAGAGATACGGGGAAAGAGATACGGGGAGAGAGATACGGGGAAAGAGATACGGGGGCGAGAGATACGGGGGCGAGAGATACGGGGGTGAGAGATACAGGGGGCGAGAGATACAGGGGCGAGAGATACGGGGGCGAGAGATACGGGGGTGAGAGATATGGGGCGTGAGAGATGTGGGGGGCGAGAGATACAGGGGGAGTGAGAGATATGGAGGGGTGGGAGATACAGGGGGCAAGAAATACGGGGGTGAGAGATACGGGGGGCAAGAAATATGGGGAGAGAGATACAGGGCGAGAGATACAGGGAGAGAGGTCAGAGAGAGATACGGGGGAGCAATACAGGAAAGAGACACAGAGATAAGTGATACGGGGAGAGAGATACAGAGATATGGGAGAGAAATACCAGGGGAGAGACATGGGAGAGCACAATATGGGGGAGAGATACTGGAGAGAGGGATACAGAAGGGATACCTAGGCAGAGGGATATGAGAAAAGAAACCTGAGGGAGAGGGATGCAGGAGAGAGATATGGGGAGAGTGATATGGAGCAAGGTATCGGATGGAGAGATATGGAGGGGAAGTGAAATGGGGAGAGAGATACATGGAAGGGAGATGTGGGAGAGAGATACAAGGAGAGAAAATGGAGCGAGACATAGGGGAGCAATACAGGAGGGAGATACAAGGGAGAGAGATATGGGGAGAGTGACAGAATGAGATATGTGCAAGAGAGATATGGGGAGAGGGAGATATGTGGAAGAGAGATATGGGGAGAGATACAGGAGATATGAGGGAAAACACAGGGTGAGAGAGATACAGGGAGAGAGATATGGGGAGAGGTATGGGAGATAGATATGGAAAGAGATGTGGGGAAAGAGGTAAGGGGAGAGAGAGATACGGGTAGAGAGATTGGAATGAAATACGGGGAAGCAATATAGGAGAGAAATACAGGGAAGAAATATGTGGGGAGACAGCGATACAGGGGTGAGAGATATGAGAAGAGAGATATGGAGTGAGAGTACAGGGGAAAGAAATATGGGGAAGATGTGGGGGGAGAAAGATATGGGGAGAGAAAGATGGGCGAGAGATACAGGAATGAGATATGGAGAGAGAGAGAGAGAGGCACATAAGAGAGAGATATGGGGAAGAGATACAGGGGAAAGAGATGTGGGGAGAGTTATGCAGAATGAGACACTGGAGAGAGATACAGAGGAGAGAGATACAGAGGAGAGAGATACAGAGGAGAGAGATACGGGAGAGATACAGGGATGGCAAGAGGTACAGAGAAAGAGATATGGGGAACAATGATATGGGGAGAGATACAAGGAATGAGGTATGGGAAGAGGTACATGAGAGAGATATAGGAAGGGTGATGCAAGGGAGAGAGATAAGGGGGGGGGGGGAGATACAGGGGAAAGCGATACGGGAAGAGATACAGGGGTTGAAATACAAGAGAGAGATACAGAGGAGAGAGATATGGGGAGAGATATGTGGGAGAGATACTATGGGGAGACAGACACAGGAGATAGATATTCAGGAGAGATACAAGAGAGAGAGATGCGGGAGGGAGACATGGGCCGGAATTTTACCGCATGCCTGCCCCTTGGAGAACGGCATTCTCCGTTGGCCTCAGGCAGGATCATACAAAACTCAGGCGGACATGCCGGTAAAATTCGGCCCATGGAGGGAGAGATACAGTGGTGAGAGATACGGTGGTGAGAGATACGGTGGTGAAAGATACGGTGGTGAGAGATACGGTGGTGAGAGATACGGTGGTGAGAGATATGGGAGAGAGCTACAGGGACATACGGGGAGAAAGATACAGTGGATAGTTATGGGAGAGAGAGAGATATCAGGGAGAGAGGTGAGAGCTATGGGGGAAGAGTGATATGTGGAGAGGCAGATGGAAGAGAACATAGAACATAGAACATAGAACAGTACAGCACAGAACAGGCCCTTCGGCCCACGATGTTGTGCCGACCTTCATCTGAAACCAAGATCAAGCTATCCCACTCCCTACCATCCTGGTGTGCTCCATGTGCCTATCCAATAACCGCTTAAATGTTCCTAAAGTGTCTGACTCCACTATCACTGCAGGCAGTCCATTCCACACCCCAACCACTCTCTGCGTGAAGAACCTACCTCTGATATCCTTCCTATATCTCCCACCATGAACCCTATAGTTATGCCCCCTTGTAATAGCTCCATCCACCCGAGGAAATAGTCTTTGAACGTTCACTCGATCTATCCCCTTCATCATTTTATAAACCTCTATTAAGTCTCCCCTCAATCTCCTCCGCTCCAGAGAGAACAGCCCCAGCTCCCTCAACCTTTCCTCATAAGACCGACACTCCAAACCAGGCAGCATCCTGGTAAATCTCCTCTGCACTCTTTCCAGCGCTTCCACATCCTTCTTATAGTGAGGTGACCAGAACTGCACACAATATTCCAAATGCGGTCTCACCAAGGTCCTGTACAGTTGCAGCATAACCCCACGGCTCTTAAACTCCAACCCCCTGTTAATAAAAGCTAACACACTATATGCCTTCTTCACAGCTCTATCCACTTGAGTGGCAACCTTTAGAGATCTGTGGATATGGACCCCAAGATCTCTCTGTTCCTCCACAGTCTTCAGAACCCTACCTTTGACCCTGTAATCCACATTTAAATTAGTCCTACCAAAATGAATCACCTCACATTTATCAGGGTTAAACTCCATTTGCCATTTTTCAGCCCAGCTTTGCATCCTATCTA
Source organism: Mustelus asterias (assembly GCF_964213995.1). Lineage (NCBI taxonomy): Eukaryota > Metazoa > Chordata > Chondrichthyes > Carcharhiniformes > Triakidae > Mustelus > Mustelus asterias. Next base: position 67,329,311 of record NC_135804.1, on the reverse strand, counting down.
TGTCTCTTTGCAGCCTACAACACCCCTCCATCTCATCCACTACTCCACCAATCTTGGTGTCATCAGCAAATTTACTGATCCACCCTTCAGCCCCCTCCTCTAAGTCATTAATAAAAATCACAAAGAGCAGAGGACCAAGCACCGATCCCTGCGGCACTCCACTAGCAACCTGCCTCCAGTCCGAAAATGTTCCATCCACCACCACCCTCTGTCTTCGATCAGATAGCCAGTTACCTATCCAATCGGCCAACTTTCCCTCTATCCCACACCTCCTTACTTTCATCATAAGCCGACCATGGGGGACCTTATCAAACGCCTTACTAAAATCCATGTATATGACATCAACCGCCCTACCTTCATCAACACACCTAGTTACCTCCTCAAAAAATTCTATCAAATTTGTGAGGCAAGATTTGCCCTTCACAAATCCGTGCTGACTATCCCGGATTAATCCGCATCTTTCTAAATGGTCGTAAATCCCATCCCTAAGGAGAGAGATCAGGGTGAGTGATACCAGGAGGTGAGAGAAATGGGGGAGAAAGATACGGGTATACTGAGATACAGAGAGAAATACAAGAGAATGATATGGGGGAGAGAATGATATGGGGGATAGATACAGGGGAGAGAGTTATGGGGAGAGAGATATGGGAGAGAGTGATATGGGGAGAGAGTTAGGGAGGGAGAGTTAGGGGGAGAGAGAAACAGGAGAAATACGGGAGAGAGATATGATGGAGATATACGGGAGGGGAAAATATTGGGGAGAGAGATAAGGGGAAACTGATACAGGAGAGACAGAAAGGTATGGTGAGAGTGATATGGGAGAGAGAGGGAGACAGGGAGAGAGAGAAATAGAAGAGAAACACGAGGAGAGAGATATAGGAGAGATATGGGGAGAGTGTTATGGGGGAGAGAAATGGGCAAAGAGTTATGGGAGAGAAATACGGGGAAGAGAGTTACGGGGAGAGAGATTTTTGGAGAGATACGGGAGAGGGAAATGGGGGAGCAATATGGGGAGGAGAGAGATCCAATAAAGAGAAACAGGGAAGAAAAATGGGGGAAGCAGTTCAGGGAAAGAGATACAATGAGGAAAGATGTAGGAGATTGATATGAGGGGGAAGATACAGGGGAGTGAGATTCGGGAAGGAGATACTTACAAGATAATGAACGGCTTAGATAGGATGGACGTAGGGAAGTTGTTTCCATTAACAGGGGAGACTAGGACGCGGGGGCACAGCCTTAGAATAAAAGGGAGTCACTTTAGAACAGAGATGAGGAGAAATTTCTTCAGCCAGAGAGTGGTGGGTCTGTGGAATTCATTGCCACAGAGGGCTGTGGAGGCCGAGACGTTGAGCGTCTTCAAGACAGAAATTGATAAATTCTTGATTTCTCGAGGAATTAAGGGCTATGGGGAGAGAGCGGGTAAATGGAGTTGAAATCAACCATGATTGAATGGTGGAGTGGACTCGATGGGCCGAATGGCCTTACTTCCGCTCCTATGTCTTATGGTCTTATGGTCTTATATTGAGGGGAAGAGATACAGGTGGCGGGGGGGAAAGGAGGGAGTGATACAGGGGAGAGGGATACAAGAAGGAGAGATACAGGGGAGAAATACATGGGAAGGGTTATAAGGGAGAGCAATTGTGTGAGATACAGGGGAGAGATATGGGGGAAAGATATAGGGAGATCAATATAGGAGTGAGATTGTTGTCAGATACAGGGGAGAAAAATATAGGGTGAGAGACATGGGGGAGAGAGATAAGGGGAAGCGATGCAAGGGCAAGTATGGGGGAGTTATACAGGGAGAGATACAGGGGCAGACATGCAGGGAGAGAGATGTGGGAGGGAGCGATATGGGGGAAAAGATATGGAGAGAGATGTTGAGGAAAAATATAGGGCCCATGTAAAGGGACAGAGGAACAGAACCATAGAACCATAGAAAATTACAGCTCAGAAACAGGCCTTTTGGTCCTTCTTGTCTGTGCCGAACCATTTTTTGCCTAGTCCCACTGACCTGCACTTGGACCATATCCCTCCACACCCCTCTCATCCATGAACCCGTCCAAGTTTTTCTTAAATGTTAAAAGTGTTACCACTTTATCTGGCAGCTCATTCCACACTCCCACCACTCTCTGCATGAAGAAGCCCCCCTTAATATTCCCTTTAAACTTTTCTCCTTTCACCTTTAACCCATGCCCTCTGGTTTTTTTCTCCCCTAGCCTCAGCGGAAAAAGCCTGCTTGCATTCACTCTATACCCATCAAAATCTTATACACCTCTATCAAATCTCCCCTCAATCTTCTACGCTCCAGGGAATAAAGTCCCAACCTATTCAATCTCTCTCTGTAACTCAGCTTCTCAAGTCCCGGCAACATCCTTGTGAACCTTCTCTGCACTCTTTCAACCTTATTTACATCCTTCCTGTAACGAGGTGACCAAAACTGTACACAATACTCCAAATTTGGCCTCACCAATGCCTTATGTAACCTTACCATAACACTCCAACTTTTATACTCGATACTCCGATTTATAAAGGACAATGTACCAAAGGCACTCTTTACGACCCTATCCACCTGTGACGTCACTTTTAGGGAATTCTGTACCTGTATTCCCAGATCCCTCTGTTCAACTGCACTCTTCAGAGTCCTACCATTTACCCTGTATGTTCTACTTTGGTTTGTCCTTCCAATGTGCAATATCTCACACTTGTCTGCGTTAAATTCCATTTGCCATTTTTCAGCCCATTTTTCTAGTTGGTCCAAATCCCTCTGCAAGCTTTGAAAACCTTCCTCACTGTCCACTACACCTCCAATCTTTGTATCATCAGCAAACTTGCTGATCCAATTGACCACATTATCATCCAGATCATTGATATAGATGACAAACAACAATGGACCCAACACCGATCCCTGTGGCACACCACTAGTCACCGGCCTCCACTCAGAGAAGCAATCCTCCACAACCACTCTCTGGCTTCTTCCATTGAGCCAGTGTCTAATCCAATTTACTACCTCCCCATGAAGTGGGAGCTAAGGCAAGGGTGAAACAGGGCAAGGGTGAAACAGGGCAAGTGATATGGGACGAGAGATAAGGGGGAGTGACAGAGGATAACAATAGTAGGGATAGATGAGAGTGAGAAATGGGGAGATGTATAGCAGGAGAGATATGGGGGAATGCTGGGGAAGAGGTATGGAGGGAAAGATATAGGACGGAGAGGTACCGGGAGGAGGCACGGGGAGGAGATGATTGGAAATTGGATCTAGATAAGGAAGTGATGGGTGAGAGAGATAAAAAAGGAGGGACGCAGGAGAGAGAGACATAAATAGTAAATATGGGACAAATAAAGGGCACGGTAAAGAAGGGAACTATAGAAGGAGCTTCAGAAGTTGATATTGAATAGTCAAGTCTGTAGATGGAAATGTGCAGCTTTCTAACAATGACAAAGGAACTACAGTTATGTGATTGCCTCTTTATTAGAATCTGAGCTCCTGAATGTGGAAAGTGGCCAAACCGATTCCAAACAACCAATCTCCACCATCGACCTCTTTCTGTATATCTGAATATTCACCCAACTGGTGATGCCAGTATTAGAGGGAGTGAAGGTAGATGGAGTGGGCGAGATTAGAAGCAGTGGGGAGTGGGGGGAAATATTGCTTCTTAAAATCCTTTCCAAGGAAATGAAAGAATAGCAGTGGAGGAAGAATACTGGGTATCTCTAACCCATCACTCACACAAGGCAAAATCAGGTCCCAGCTATGCTGGAACCAGACTATCTTTAGATCCTAACTTGGTTAAGGTGAATAAGAGTGAGAGGAGTGTTGGTGGAGGGTCAGCTTTGGCTCAGGCTTGGGGCCAAGTGGGTGTCGCTCTCCCAGCTCTCTGTTAAATAAAATAGAATTCAACTACGATCTATCAGGCATTCCCATCCCTTCTTTGGTTCAAGTTTATCAGATTCTTGCAGCTCTACTACTTCAGCTCTCCTTAATAATTAACGTGCTTAAAATAGTCAACAAATATTCTTGGAAGTAACTGATTACAAAATACGCAAAGGGTTTGCTGCTTGTGATACTGGCTTCCTGTGAGGGAGAGGGTACTGCTTGTCCAATCAAATTCCGCAGCTCCTGATGTCTATCTCTCCCAGTAGCCTCCAAGTTATTTCCCATCCAAAGTACACCAGGCAGCTTCAGGAAGAAACAGAGGATGTCAGTCAAACTGGTTGTACTCCTCAAACAGGACTCCAGATCAGAAATACCATACCTCTACCCAAATCTGACTTAATGCTTCATTAATAACATCATTCATTAAGCTTCATTAATAAAGACGTGCTGGTTAGGTGCTTTGGCCATGCTAAATTCTCCCGCAGTGTACCTGAACAGGCGCCAGAGTGGGGCAACGAGGGAATTTTCACAGTAACTTCATGAGCCTACTTATAAGTGACACTAATAAATAAACTTTTAATCACTGAACAAAGATTAGTGACACAGATCAGGAATGCTCCTGGGTCTGTCCATTGTCTATGTAAGTTTGACAACCTCTGAGACATTGGGAAAGGTGCTATCAGTGGCCCTGAACTATGTAATAGGAAAAGATCAGCCAGGATATTCACATAGTGTACATTGATATCTCCAGCAAGTGGAGTGTGTCTGCCTAATTCCATAGTTTGCCTGCCTATGCTCATTGTCTACATTTCATTTATGCTGTTTGCATAAAACACCAGTTAAACCTCAGCTAGAGCATTGTGTACAATTCTGTGCACCACACTATAGGAAGGATGTGAACACATTGGAGGGAGTACAGAAGAGGTTTACAAAAATTGTTTCCGGGATGAGAAACTTCAATGATAGAATCATAGAATTGTACAATGCAGAAGGGGCCCTTTGGCCCATCAGGTCTGCATCGACACACAGATGCAGATCTCACGCCTAATCCCATTTACCAACATTTGACCCATAGCCTTGAATGTTATAATGTGCCAAGTGCTCTTCCCGATACTTTTTAAAGGATCTGTGGCAACTCACCTCCACCACCCTCCCAGACAGTGTATTCCTGACCGTCACCACCCTCTGGGTAAAAAGGTTTTTCTTCCCATCCTCCCTTAAACCTCCTGCCCCTCACTTTGAACCTATGTCCCTTCGTGATTGACCCTTCAACTAAGGGGAACAGCTGTTCCACTCTGTCCATATCCCTCATAATTTTGTACACTTCGATC